>NC_056741.1:1519738361-1519778361 GCF_019279795.1 Protopterus annectens
AATCATTTATGTAATAAGAACTGTGTCCTTAAACAGTTATGGTTTGCAATGCTATGTTACGTAACACTTCCATTTTCACTCTTGAGATCTAATGCTTTTCTTCTACGGTGTATTTATCTGTCAAGACATTATTTTCAAGAAAATAATCATTAACTTGCTCTGCAAGACATATGAATGATCCCTTGAGTTTGCAAGACAAGCAAACTCTAATAAATACTAACAACTAAAGCAAGAAAAATAAAAGACTGTCTTCTCCATAAATGATGATGAATACTTGGATTTCTTTCAGATGAGCTGCAGTTCATCAGACCATTTTTCTGAAAAGCATCATAATAGATGCCATGCGTAGAGGGAGCTTTTGTCTGTGGTGGGACAGCATTACTTAGGACAGCTCACACAGGTGTACTATTAAAAATAATATGTAACATCAAAGGTCAGTTTGTATAATTACATTTCAGGTCATTTTTGACTAATTATGTTGCAAGAATTTGAAGTCACTGTGTCTTGTTTCATTTATTCAGTTAGTACAGGGAAAAATCAGAGTAGTCACCACATTTACACATGCATCAATTTGATTCTATACTCTTTAATTCTGTTCTTTAATTGTCTGATCATTGTATTTTCTCCTTCCCTCGTCTATTACTTCAGTGTAGACTAGCAGTCTGGTTTTATTTGCTTGCTAAGAGGTTTCTTTTGCACAATAATGCAAAATCAATGAGAAAATGACACAATAAAAAGGGCAACTTGAATTTATATGAATGGCAATAAATCCTGTGGGATTATGGACATAAATATGAGGTAGAGCATTTCAAACAGGATGTTGCAACACTAGAAACATGACTAGCACTACCATGAGTTCAATTCAGTAACACAAAAAAAAGAAAAGACAGAAAGAAAAAAGAAAGAAATGTATTTGTGTTCAGACATTCTTAGATACTGCTGGAATGACAACTTTCAGCCATCAGATTATCACAATACAGTAGTCAAATTTTGCAGCTACAACCGACCTTTTCCAGCTTTTCTCTTCTCATATTCTTAATACCATCATTAACTATGACATTGCAGACTAGGTCGCTGCCATCCTATCTGTGAAATAATACTTCCTAATGCCAATTTTTCAATCATATGTCTACCTACCATCTTATCCATCTTTTTAATTTCTAAGCACAGTAACTGTATTTATTGAACTATGTCCATTTATTTAATTCTGTCTGTACCACTTTATTGAAAATGGAGTACTTCGCCTCAGATGATGCAAACTTAAAGGATGGCAAACTAAATGTAGGACAATAAGTGATTCCCCATACATTAGTAGCGAGGTTACCTTAAGTTTCACTTCACAGAACGCTTCTTTTTATTCAATTATTTTGTCTTTAAGTGAAACAGCAAGTCTCTAAATGCAGGCTAAAATTAATATACAATATCCTGCAGATATCCCCATTTCAAGTCCTTTCCTTTACTACTTTATTCTGTTCTTGCACATGTTTATTTAGCATTATTTATGGCCCTGGATGCAACTCCTATCATGAAATACAATGTTCCACATAAAATCTAAGCAATGTCCTACGTATTTGAACTATAACATTAGTCATATATGTAAAGAAATGCTTGACGTGTGCAGAATAAAATAACAGACCTGTATAACTTAATATCTCTCTACACCATAATTGTATTGAGAAACCTGGCATAAATCACAAATAAAAGATGAAAAAATACTGAATCCTGGCTATAACATTGTCCATATTGATTGTAATAGTAAAAAAGCTGGCGCTGTAGTAATTTTATTTACAAAAGCCTTTTGCCTGGCCATGCAGCCCATACAAACAACAAACATTGATAAGGCAGATATTCTAGTAATTACACTTAAAATAAACAAAAAATCAATATGTATTGCAATGATCTGCATACCTCTTAGTGCAGACAAATCAGCCTTTGAGGAAATATTTTCTTGGATAATTACAAAGTATCTCTTGAAACAAAAATTCTAGTTGACCTTAATATTGACTGTCCCAAGTGTACTCATAAAACTATTAACCCTACTATCAATGCATATGGATTAACACAGCTAAACATATGGGTAAAGTTACTGGAGAAGAAAGTATCTTGGACTGGATTTCACATCAGACCACAATGGAATCCCCCCCCTGAAAGAGGAATGTATGACACAGTTAGTGATTATAAGCAAGTGTTTGCCATATGGAAAGACACCAAAATTCACATAAATAAGTATCCAATATAAATCAGTCAGAAGTCGAGACAAATTTCTTGTCTATCCTTATGTATAGCAATTGGGAGCCACTAAAGCCAGTACCTTTTACTCTGTTTAAGGAAATCTTCCATTTCATATGAAACTCCCTTACACCGCAGTGTAAAAGAGCCATCAAATCAAAACCTGCAGTAAGCCCAATACTGTAGCAAATGAAAATAGTGTAGCTACCACCGTCTCACTTAACCAAACTCCTCCAGCACTTATACAAAAACATATGCCACCTCTCTTGCATCAGACAGCCTTCCAGTAGAATGCAGCATTTATTATTGCATACTCAGTACAAATCTCTAGCTCTAAGTTGCTCTAGTCCCTAAACTCTGGAAAATATCCTGTATTATTTTCATATATGAAGATGGAAAATCTCTTGTGCTGACAAACTACAGACATGCAGCCATCTTGCTCCCTTTATCTGACATACTTGAAAAATGTCTCCCCCTACAGTTCATTAACTACCTAAATAGAACTTTACACCATATCCTGCACCCCGTCAATCTTCCACTACAAAACAGAATTCCAATATTTTCCACTAGATGTCCTTAAAGAAAACTCTCCTTCAATAGAAGGTATCACTGTAAGACAGAGATCCTTACTTCGTCAATGTTACATGATTTTCCTGCTCTGTTTTCTAAAATCCTTTCACTACTCATGTCTCTTTTTCTCCTTGGAACTATCGAAAGACTATTATTTTTGGTAATATCGGAAAACTTGCTCCTCCTTCACTACTCACAGGTGTAAGATCCTACATCTGTCTGCACAAATTTATCTACAGTTGCATTCCCAAATTTTTATTCTTGGGAAAGCCAGTGTAGACTACACCCCTTAAATGCCAGCCGTGTTAATATCCTAATATTTAAGCATATATCTCATTACATTCTCCTTTTATCATTTTAGTATTCCTATCTTGACAGTCACTTAGTCGGCTAACGAATACTGACTTACTAACTAAACAAAGAAACAAACCTAGAAGACAACAACACGTACAGAAGTGGTAAATTATTTGCCCTTTGTGGCCCATGTGTATAATGAGTATTACTACTGGGCAAAGGACAATGCATGACATTCGTTCATGGCTCACTTACTGAATTGAGTTTGAGGATGGCATAATGGTTAAGGTTATTACCCAACAGACAAGAGGTACAGGGTCATATTCTGACCAAGGGAAATTCTGCAGGATTAAAATGGTCCACAAAGGCAGCTAAGCTAGTACTTCTCTATGGATGTAGAAGGCAATGGCCATTGCCAGTTATTATCATAAAGTATCTGTGGTTGAAAGCGGTCAGCTGTGAGGCAATGCTCAGATTACATACTTATTGACTAACAGACTTGATCCCATTTACCTAATAGGTGCAGAGGGCAACAGATAGGACCATTCTCCCATTTTGCATGGGGCACTATGAAAACAGAAGCCATTTTAATAAATGAATACAACCAAAGAAAAAGTAACTATAAGGGAAGAAGGCATATATGAAATTATGCCAGCAAAATTTAGCACTTACAGTTTAAGCTAACAGTAGAAAAGTTCATATAGGTAGAAAAAAATCCACTGACCTTCATTTATTCTCCTGTAATTACCTTTGGACATAAACCCCAAGGCCAAACAGCATCCTTGTTCAGGGACACTTAGTTCTAAAAAAAAGCAAGAAATCAGAGGTGGTTAGAATAAAAATAACATCACAAATTGATAAAAGTTGGCTTTATATGGCAACCAAAAGTCTTCAATGAGTTAAGCTTCTTTAGGTTTGTATTTATATACTATTAACTGAACATTCCACAGTTCTTTACCTAAATATTTATTAACTTTTAAAAGATGCATTGTATTTCCCTACATCTTACTGTCCCCAGTTATCATGACAAATATTAGCAGACGTTTTATATGACATGTCCAGTCTCTGGGCCTGACAACTGGTTTAGATACACATGCCAAAGTGTGAATTAGTGTGACCTTATAGTATCTGAAAGTTGGCAAACAGTAGCGATTACAAACTGCATTATCCCACTGCAGTAAATTACCTTATCCCCCAGTATAAAGTTTAAAATGTCAGGAAGTTTAACACTGCTCAGTATTAATATGACAAAATGTTATTTTTGTTGTCAATTTGTGAGCTCTCTTCAATAGTAAAACATGCTTTTTATGTACATTAAAGTAACACATACTGTCTAGTCAGCAACCAAGTGGAAAGCAAAACTGCTAATTACTAATAATAAAAGTGCACCTCAGAGAAATATATAAAGTGCCTTCTGTGAGCAAACACATAACAGAAAAAGAAGATGCCTGAATAACACTGAATATGCTAGAAGCAATCTCAAATTTGACAGTTTAGATTGAAAAGACTATACAATATAGCTATGAGGATTAAAACAATTTTTGAGATTAGACATTTGGGAACAGTTCTATATTCAAAATGCATTGCCACTGATGAAAACAAAATTACCACCACCATTTCATGCCATAACCACATAGCATTTAGATGGAGGGTCACAACTGCCAGTGGTTAGAAAGAGAAAAGTAATATACTATAATCTAGTGCTTGGCTTTGTACATACATCATAAGACAATACTCCATGCCTGAATTTCTGATGAAGTCAAACCACACGAACTTTGCTAATAAAAAATCCTTTTGCACTGCTACATATGCTTGATAGAAAAATAACCTTATTGACTATTGCATATCCTTCTTCACTGTGTATAGCATACCTGTATACTGCAAAGAATATAACATATGTGGCCATTTTGTGCATCACATTGCAAAATGAGTCAATAAAACACCTAGACTGCCTTTTAATTTCATTCAACAATATACTTTTCCTCCATCCCTACCTTCCATCTCACCTTTATTCTACTTCTCCTAAGCCCCTCTGAACACCTACATTTGAACTTTCTCTCCATTGTCTACTCAGATAGGACAACAAGGGTTTTTGTGAGGACGTTCTTCTGCAGATCCAGGGGGAGCTTTGTTCCTACAATCTATTGCCTGTGTCTCCTGCCACCCCACCCCCCCATCAGTGTCAAAAGCCTTTTTGATAAACATTCTTGCATTACCATATAAATGATAGTTATAAATTTCACTAACTTTCATTTCATTGCATATGCTAATGATTTAAACGTGCATCTATGTTCTGAAGCTCTTCTCTCCAAATTTGACACATTTAAAAGACCATTTTGACCTACAAATGTTGACTTTTGCCTTATTCTTTTATTTGCTTAATTATGTAGTGCTTATCCTTTTCCAAATTAAGGTGACTGTGCCTTGTCTAAGCATTTAGTTAAAAGCAGCAGGAATAGTCCTCCCAATTATTATTATCTGAGTTGCTTATTTATAAAAAAAACAGTTGGATATGGCATACAATTTTTTAATACTTTGTTTTGTGCATTACAATATACTAGATATATTAAAACAGAAAATAGCATATTTACAATGGTTTTATTTTATTTTATACATTTTTTAGAGGATCATCTTGGTTATTTTTCTTAAACTTTTAATTTCAGTACTTTTTAAATTAATTTGGTTTTATATTAAATTGTGAAGTGCCATTCTGAAAAGGTGTGGCTTTCCAGAAATGGTATGATGGTCGGAGTAAGCTGCACTTAAGACGGCTACATGTATACTCTGAAAACAGGTTAAAAAGATGGTGCATAGCTACATAGTTGTAGTTTTCCTTACATTAAAAGTGCCCTTGCTTGGCTTTAAAACTTCTGTACTGGCATTTGTTTGGGGGTTGGGTGTCAGATAAAGCAGTTGGCAGCCATCTCTCTTATCTCAGATTGAAGCTTTGAGAAAGTTGTAGTATGTGTGTCCATTGCTGGTAAGTGGCTTACTTGGGGGGCTGACAGGGTGTTGCTTCATCACTGCACCTTTCTAAGCTAGGAATTTTGACAGACTCTGCATACAAAATGGCTCCCATCAAAAAAAGAAAAAAAAAATCACTCTCTCTTTATCCAATAACTCATTATCCTGTATTACAAATCTGTACATCAAAGTCAGCTCTCCTTAGTTGCCAAGAGTTGACCTCATGATAGGTTCAAATTGAGACAAAAACAGAGAGGGATGATGGGGGATCCAGAGCATGCAGAAACAGTTACTGGAATGACAGCTAGAGTGCCAACTTGGATTTGTAGTAAGAAATATAGAAATATAAAACTTCTTTACTATTTTTTTTCTACTAGAGCTTCATTAATTACAAAGCCGAGGCAACTAGTTATTTGATTAAAATCAGTATTATTTGAGTGGGGGACTAAATCTTCTAAATGTTACTCATCTCTAAGTTTTATAGCACTTCAGTTTTCTAGTACCCCTTACACATCCATCTAACATAACTTAAAATTACCAACCTGGCTTTTGTACATCTATTTCTTTTTGCTGTATAGTAAGCCTTTTTAACCCTCGGTTGTAAAGTTTTAAAATTTGGTGCATCTTGTTTGCTTGCATGTATACTGATTTTCTTGTAGTATTTTTTTTTAGTGTGTGAGTTACTAAATGAAAAATGTCCCTCAGCAGCATATACATCTCTTCCTTTACTTGTAGTATAATTTGATGTTACAACTTTTTGACTGCATCCCTTATGTGTGGCTGGCATATGCTTGCCATTCCCTTGTTGATAAGTTCATATTTGTAATATTAATTCTGTTATTTCACAACTGCTGTAGTTCTTTATGCAATCTCCTGTAGAAGTTCAAATTCTTTACTTTCTTGTTTCTCTACTGGCAAATGTGTCACGGACTATACTCATGGCAAAAAATATTATCTTTGTATGGATGATACCGCTGACTAGCAAATGTTATTCAGCCTCTTATTACTCGGGATTCAAACACATTAAAATAAAACCACTCTGAATGCATTAAGAATGTGACTAGAATTATTATTGAATATGTATCAGTGATCTACTTTATAAACACGGACATCAGCTGTTGGAGTTTCATCAACCTTCTATCAATCGCTTGATTTATGTATACTTGTGATTGGCACTGACCTTTAAAAAAATTTTTTTTTTTGCTGTGGTGGGACAGGCCAACTTAAACTGTTTGACATGGAGACTCTACCCTTACAGGCATATCCTATAAATATGCTACTATCAACACTGCATAATCTCAGGAAAAATATATTTATGGCCACAGTCCATGTATTCAAGTATATTGCACTGGAATATACAGATGAGCTTTCACCTATGAGGAACTAAGTTACAGGTAGCAGAAGAACAAGCAAGGAATATCGATTACTAATTCATGTATTGCACGGATTTCTTGCTTCATTTTTCATGAATAACCCATCAGTGTTTTTATTATATGCAAAAGACTGTATAGAAATAGAGCTTAATACAACAGACACTATCATATGAGTTCCCGTGACATAGACTTTGAAATTAACCTAACAATAATGCATACCGGTGACTTGTGTTGATTTTCTTTGTCCAAATTTGAGTGTGCTAATAATGAATCTGCTGTAGGGATGTTTTCCGGTTAAAAATGCATATATCTCAAGTAGTGGAATGCAGTTTTAAATAGTTTTGAAATATTAATGTTTTCCTAACATATGATGAAAAATTAATTATCCTGTTTATTGATATAGATTCTTATTTTGCAGTACATAGTTCAAGCTCATATTTATTTATATGCAGTATAAAAAATGGAAGGCAGTTTTTGTTTCCCCAAGGAATGCATTTTAATTTTACCACAATCTTTCTTCTATTTCAGTTAATTTTATGAAGCTTTGTGTCATTTTAATTCTTTTGTACTGTTATTCATACTAGCAGTTTCACTGCTCCCTCCGCTTACCTTCACTTTGTTTTCTGAAAGATAATAAAGAAATTTTAATACTGATAAGTAAAAACCTCTTTCAGCATTCCACAGATCACACATCGAACCAAAAATTCAATTTATGAAGCATTAACCAATATTAAAAATATTTATATGTAAATCACTTGCTATGTAAACCAATTCAAAATTAAAACTAGAAAATACAGTTTCTAGAAAATTCTAATTATGAATACCTTATTTCTAAAGGAAATAAAAGAGATTCCCTCAGTGCATTCTGAATCAAATGTATCAAACTATTTTTGAAGAAAGTTAATGGCTGTTGACGTTTGATTCAAAGGAGATGCTTATTCCACATCCAGCATCCCCATCTGGCATAACGTTATGTAGTTTTGCCATTTTCAGGTGATCACAACCACTCAAATGGCATAGGAAATGAATACTGAATGATAAGTTAAGGAGCTTATTGCTCAATAACTTTAACATTGCTAGATTGTGGTGGCTGTGAAATTCAAACCCGAGCAGCTTGTTTTGATGTCTTTAATCAGAGCAGGAGACCTTTATACCTGATGAACATACATGCATTCTATCCTATCAGCTGGAACTTGTGCTAGTGGCATGTGTGATGTTAAGTCATTCTGTTGCAAGTGAGCATGACATGTTACAGACAGAGCTGGTATGTTGTTTAGTCCATTGTACTGACACCCTTGTACCTTGGGTATATAGTAAGACAGCTATAATTGGTGGAACAGGCAGATGTCTGGAGCTGCAAGAGTAACACAACACAAAGCTATTTATTAGTGTGTTTACCTAGCACAAAGGGATACAAGAGTTGGGGATAACTAGCACAAAGGGATACAAGAGTTGGGGATAACTAGCATAAAGGGATACAAGAGCTGGGGATAACTAGCACAAAGGGATACAAGAGCTGGGGATAACTAGCATAAAAGGATACAAGAGCTGGGGATAACTAGCACAAAGGGATACAAGATCTGGGGATAACTAGCACAAAGGGATACAAGAGCTGGGGATAACTAGCACAAAGGGATACAAGAGCTGTGGATAAATAGCACAAAGGGATACCAGAGCTGGGAATAACTAGCACAAAGGGATACAAGAGCTGGGGATAACTAGCACAAAGGGATACAAGAGCTGGGGATAACTAGCACAAAGGGATACAAGAGCTGGGGATAACTAGCACAAAGGGATACAAGAGCTGGGGATAACTAACACAAAGGGATACAAGAGCTGGGGATAACTAACACAAAGGGATACAAGAGCTGGGGATAACTAACACAAAGGGATACCAGAGCTGGGGATAACTAGCACAAAAGTATACAAGAGCTGGGGATAACTAGCACAAAGGGATACAAGAGCTGGGGATAACTAGCACAAAAGTATACAAGAGCTGGGGATAACTAGCACAAAGGGATACAAGAGCTGGGGATAACTAACACAAAAGTATACAAGAGCTGGGGATAACTAGCACAAAGGGATACTAGAGCTGGGGATAACTAACACAAAGGGATACAAGAGCTGGGGATAACTAACACAAAGGGATACCAGAGCTGGGGATAACTAGCACAAAAGTATACAAGAGCTGGGGATAACTAACACAAAGGGATACCAGAGCTGGGGATAACTAACACAAAAGTATACAAGAGCTGGGGATAACTAGCACAAAGGGATACAAGAGCTGGGGATAACTAACACAAAGGGATACAAGAGCTGGGGATAACTAGCACAAAAGTATACAAGAGCTGGGGATAACTAGCACAAAGGGATACAAGAGCTGGGGATAACTAACACAAAGGGATACAAGAGCTGGGGATAACTAACACAAAAGTATACAAGAGCTGGGGATAACTAGCACAAAGGGATACAAGATCTGGGGATAACTAACACAAAGGGATACAAGAGCTGGGGATAACTAGCACAAAGGGATACAAGAGCTGGGGATAACTAGCACAAAAGTATACAAGAGCTGGGGATAACTAGCACAAAAGTATACAAGAGCTGGGGATAACTAGCACAAAAGTATACAAGAGCTGGGGATAACTAACACAAAGGGATACAAGAGCTGGGGATAACTAGCACAAAAGTATACAAGAGCTGGGGATAACTAGCACAAAGGGATACAAGAGCTGGGGATAACTAGCACAAAGGGATACAAGAGCTGGGGATAACTAACACAAAGGGATACAAGAGCTGGGGATAACTAACACAAAAGTATACAAGAGCTGGGGATAACTAGCACAAAGGGATACAAGAGCTGGGGATAACTAACACAAAGGGATACAAGAGCTGGGGATAACTAGCACAAAAGTATACAAGAGCTGGGGATAACTAGCACAAAGGGATACAAGAGCTGGGGATAACTAGCACAAAAGGATACAAGAGCTGGGGATAACTAGCACAAAGGGATACAAGAGCTGGGGATAACTAGCACAAAAGTATGCAAGAGCTGGGGATAACTAGCACAAAGGGATACAAGATCTGGGGATAACTAACACAAAAGTATACAAGAGCTGGGGATAACTAACACAAAGGGATACAAGAGCTGGGGATAACTAGCACAAAGGGATACAAGAGCTGGGGATAACTAACACAAAGGGATACAAGAGCTGGGGATAACTAACACAAAAGTATACAAGAGCTGGGGATAACTAGCACAAAGGGATACAAGAGCTGGGGATAACTAGCACAAAGGGATACAAGAGCTGGGGATAACTAGCACAAAGGGATACCAGAGCTGGGAATAACTAGCACAAAGGGATACAAGAGCTGGGGATAACTAGGATAGCTTTCCTGTGTTCGAATATATGCAGGAAAAGAACAAATTTGACATTTTGTGTACCTTCACTGCTTAAACTATTTCTTGTCCCCTTGTTTTCAACTATGATGACAATATATTCTTTGTGGGTGGCTAACAATACCTGAAGAAGCAAATGGTAGTGTGGACAAACTTACTTTCCATACGTTTTGTCAATGTGATTGTGGATTACTGTCCTTACATGTATTCTTATTCTGTTTAGAGCAGAGTTAAAACTGTATATTCCAACTTGACATTTCATGAATTTTTGCATCATAAAAAAGGACACTTCATAGGGCATTTATTTGTTTTAGTTTTTTTCTAAGTAACAAGCAAAGCTGATATAAATACGAAATGCACAACCTAAAAAAAGGAGACTAAGGTCATTTATCAGATATAAGAAATTTTTAAATTCTAAAGTGCATTTAAAATGCATAATTATCCCTGCTTGACTACAGAACATGTTTCTTTCTAATTCTCAAATTTTGCCTGCATGGGAACAAATTGGATAAGGAAACTTTTGTTTCATCAAGAAACAGATGGTTCACATTGGCTGTCATCTAGATCAGGAAATAAACAGGAGCAGTTTGGTGAGAAGAAAAGTGTTGCTGTTTCTAACAAAATACAAGACTCAGAGTATATATATTCCATGTGAATAATACTCCTTTGTACCACAAATTCATGATATATGGGATCTGCCTAATCAAACATCCGCAGGCATGTAAAGCCAAAGAACTTCCGCATTCCTAAGTATATAAAGGGATGGTACTGCAGCATTCTCATAGACATGAAGGAATGGTACTATAACATTGCTAAATGCACAAAGTACTAGTTCTATATCAGAGGCAAAGCAAAGGTACTACAGTATGTCCAGGCAGGCAAATGAATGTTATTAGAGTAAGCACAGGCATGGAGAGTAATGGATCTTCAGCATCCTTGAGTAGATAAAGGGATGGTACTGCAGCATTCCCATAAATATGAAGGAATGGCATTACAACATTACTAAAGAGAGACAAAATAATGCTATTACAGTAACCAAAGGCATATAAAGCAGGGGAACATCAGCATCCCCAGGTAAACAAAAGAATAGGTATCAACTACAAAGATTAAAGACATTGGTGTTACCACATCCCAGAAAAATGAAGAGATGTCATTACAGCACCCCAAAAGAGAAGATGGAAATTTGCTTTAGAATTCCAGCTTAACATATTAACCCAGCCACTGGGGGTGCACAAGACAGTGCATTTCTTTGTGCTGGTTCCAAACCCGATAAATGGGGAGGGTTGCATCAGGAAGGGCATCTGGCATAAAACTTGCCCAAATGATTCATGCAGACACCAGTAAATATTTATATACCAGATCAGTCGAGGCCCAGGTTAACAACGACCGCCACCAGTACTGTAAGCCAACAGGGTGCTGGCGGAAATTGGGCTACTGTTGGCAAAAGGAGGAGAGGAGGTGGAAGGCATGGCCGAAGGCAGGAAGAAAGGAGAAAGGCTAGGACTGTGGTAGTGAGGGTCGGAACTTTGAATGTTGGCAGTATGACTGGTATAGGGAGAGAGCTAGCCGATATGATGAACAGAAGTAAGGTTTATATATTGTGTGTACAGGAGACCAAATGGAAGGGGAGTAAAGCTAGTTGTATCAGAGGTGGGTTCAAATTGTTTTATCATGGTGTGGATGGGAGGAGAAATGGCATAGGAGTTATCCTGAAGGAACAGTATGCTAAGAGTGTTTTGGAGGTGAAGAGAGTGTCTGATTGAGTGATGTTTATGAAGCCAGAAATTGATGGTATAATGATGAATATAGTTAGTGCATATGCTCCACAAGTTGGGTGTGCGATGGACGAGAAAGAAACATTTTGGAGTGAGTTGGATGAAGTGGTGATGACTGTACCCAAGGGTGAGAGAGTGGTGATTGGAGCAGATTTCAATGGGCATGTTGGTGAAGGGAACAGAGGGGATGAGGAAGTGATGGGTAAATATGGTGTTAAACAAAAGAATGCAGAAGGTCAGATGGTAGTGGATTTTGCGAAAAGGATGGACATGGCTGTGGTGAATACATATTTTAACAAGGGGGAGGAGCATAGGGTGACAAACAAGAGTGGAGGAAGATGCAGACAGGTGGATTATATCTTTTGTAGGAAGGTCAGTTTGAAGGAGATTGGAGACTGTAAAGCGGTGACCAGGAAAAGTGTAGTTAGGCAGCATGGGATGGTGGTTTGTAAGATGATGCTGGTGATCAAGAAGAGGAGGAGGAGTGTGAGGGCATCACCAAGGATCAAATGGTAGAAATTGAAAAAGGGTAATTGTGAAGTGGAGTTCAGGGAAGAGTTAAGACAGGCACTGGGTGGCAGTGAAGATTTACCAAATAGCTGGGTAACTACAGCAGAGCTAGTAAGGGAGATGGCTAGAAAGATGCATTGTATGACATCTGGACAGAGGAAGGATGACAAGGAGACATTGTGGTGGAATGAGGAAGTACAGGACAGTATACAGAGAAAGAGTTTGACAAAGAAGAAGTGGGATTGTCAGAGAGATGAAGAAAGCAGACAAGAGTATAAGGAGATGAGGTGCATGGCAAAGAGAGAGGTGGCGAAGGCTAAGGATAAGGCATATGAAGAGTTGTATGAAAGGTGGCACACTAAAGAGGGAGAAAAGGACCTGTACCAATTGGCTAGACAGAGGGACCGAGCTAGTAAAGATGTGCAGCAGGTAAGGGTGATAAAGGATAATAAGGGAAACGTACTCACAAGTGAGGAGACTGTGCTGAGCAGTACTTTGAGGGGTTGATGAATGAAGAGAATGAGAGGGAGAGAAGGTTGGTTGATGTGGGGATAGTGGATCATGAAGTGCTGTGGATTAGCAAGGAGGAAGTAAGGATAGCTATGAAGAGGATGAAGAATGGAAAGGCTGTTGGTCCAGATGACATACCTGTGGAAGCATGGAGGTGTTTAGGTGAAATGGCAGTGGAGTTTTTAACCAGATTGTTTAATGAAATTTTGGAAAGTGAGAGGATGCCTGAGGAATGGAGAAAAAGTGTTTTGGTACCAATTTTTAAAAATAAGGGTGATGTGAAGAGCTGTAGTAACTACAGAGGGATTAAACTGATCAGTCACAGCATGAAGTTATGGGAAAGAGTAGTGGAAGCTAGGTTAAGAAGGGAGGTGATGATTAGTGATCCGCAGTATGGTTTCATGCCGGGAAAGAGCACTACAGATCCAATGTTTGCTCTGAGAGTGTTGATGGAGAAGTACAGAGAAGGTCAGAAGGAGTTGCATTGTGTTTTTGTAGACTTAGAGAAAGCATATGACATGGTGCCTAGAAAGGAGTTGTGGTATTGTCTGAGGAAGTCTGGAGTGTCAGAGAAGTATGTAAGAGTGGTACAGGATATGTAAGAGGGTAGTGTGACAACGGTGAGGTCTGCAGTGGGAGTGACGGATGCGATTAAGGTGGAGGTGGGATTGCATCAAGGATCAGCTCTGAGCCCTTTCTTATTTGCAATGGTGATGGACAGGTTGACAGACGAGATCAGACAGAAGTCCCCATGGACTATGATGTTTGCAGATGACATTGTGATATGTAGTGAGAGTAGGGAACATGTGGAGAAAACCCTGGAGAGATGGAGATATGTTCCAGAGAGAAGAGGAATGAAAGTCAGCAGGACTAAGACAGAATATATGTGTGTGAATGAGAGGGAGGATAGAGGAATGGTGAGGATGCAAGGAGTAGAGGTTGTGAAGGTGGATAAGTTTAAATACTTGGGATCAATAGTTCTGAGTAATGGTGAGTGTGGAAGAAAGGTGAAGAAGAGAGTACAGGCAGGGTGGAGTGGGCGGAGAAGTGTGTCAGGAGTGATTTGTGACAGGCGAGTACCAGTAAGAGTGAAAGGGAAGGTCTACAAGAGGGTAGTGAGACCAGCTATGTTATATGGGTTGGATACAGTGGCATTGACAAAAAGGCAGGAGTTAGAGCTGGATGTGGCAGAGTTAAAAATGTTAAGCTTTGCACTGGGTGTGACGAGGGTGGACAGGATTAGGAATAAGTATATTAGAGGGTCAGCCCAGGTTGGAAGGTTTGGAGACAAAGCCAGAGTGGCAAGATTACACTGGTTTGGACATGTGCTGAGGAGGGATGCTGAGTATATTGGGAAAAAGATGCTAAGGATGAAACTACCAGGTAACAGGAAAAGAGGAAGGCTTAAGATAAGGTTTATGGATGTGGTGAGAGAGGACATGCAGGTGGTTAGTGTGACAGAGCAAGATGCAGAGGACAAGAAGTAATGGAAACAGATGATCTGCTGTGGTGACCCCTAATGGGAACAGCCGAAAGATGATGATGATATATGCATGCCTAAAATACATTAACAAATCTTTAAATCAAAACCAAATGACCAGTTACAACCAATGCTTCCAACAAAGCTCAAAATGTAACCCCTTAGTGGTAAGAGTATCATACTACGATGTAAAAGTGGCTTAACAAACACTTAAAATCAGTCTAATGTTTCTGCATACAAGATAAATGGCATAAAAATCCACTTTTTAGCCCACATCATCAGTATTCTGACATTTATAAACTTCAACTACATACATCAAATCAGTATAACAGAATGAGACCGCACCTACTATGCAAGCTCTGTAACAGAATCTAAAACAGAGTACATAGCATATGTGGCACAATTCTAGAATGGTGTACTATAACCATTTACTCACAGAATATAAGATTTTGACACAACTAATGAGGTAGGTGTTTACCTTTTCAGTATAGGTAAGATCTTTGCAAATTACTAAGTTCAGTAAAAGACGGACTATTTTTGTCATTTGTCCAAAGCATCTTGCTTCCTATGATTTACATATGCTGACAAAATAACTTTGAGAGGAAGAGGCTAATGCAAAATATACTATGCCTTTACTATTACATGTAAATCACTATTATGCATAATACATCCTAATAAAAGAGGGAGCAAAAATAAACTTACCATCAACCGTAGACTTACCTGCCTTGCATGCCCCACACCCATAGGTGCCAATTTCCTTGCTGGATTAGGTAAGGGTTAGGGTTAGACTTCTGTCATTTTGTAGCAGCTGTTTTAGGCTCACACTTTTCTTATGCACTATATACTTGGTTTAGCCTCTAAAACATTATATAATTCTGTGTTACCTTGAAGTATTTTCCAGTTATACAGGTTATTTATGCAGGACTGACAACTATGAGATTTGGAAACCTATTTTAGAGCACCGATATGATATTAAGAGCAAAGACTTAAATAACGCTATGCTATTTATTTCATAGTATCATAGGAAGTTACTAGGGTATTGGCCCTGAGACCCATACAAGTCTAGCCAAGAATTTAGCACATGTTCCAACAGGTCAGCACCCAATGCCCCAGTCCAGCAGAGACACAGATGGAATCCCAGGGGTGTATTTTCTTTCCCCTATTCAGTTATCCAGGTTGCACTCAGAAAGGGTTAATGAGGTACTCTGCTTGATGTGGAGAAAGAGTCTATTCCACAGAAGGGGGAGTCTCTAGGACACAAATCTGTCCCATGTATAAGTCCTATTGATGTCACATACCAGGTTGAGGTCACACATGCAGGTTACTTGAGTGGAGCTTGACTTGCAGATATGCAGCTGACCCATCAAGGCAGGGTCTGAGATTACTTTGTATGCCAGAGGTCACCTCTGAGGAGTCTGTATGAGACTGAGTAGAGGGACAGGGCAAACCTCTGTGGTGTCTCCAGTTGCTGCATGTGCTTTGTGAGGTACATGCCAAAAGGGGCACTGTACTCGATAATGGCTGTTATAAAGGGAAGAATACAGGGATGCTATGATCGCATTATCCTTGGATAAGATACCCTTCCTATGTAGAAAGCTTTCCTTACAATGGATGCAATATGGTGGTCAAAAGTCTGCTTGTTATCAATCTGGGTTCCCAAGTCCCTCACAACTAATTGCATGTTTAGGACATTGTTATTAATGTGATAATTTATGGGGACATCACTCTCCCCAAAAGGGATGATGATGCATTTTTTGGTATTCAGCTTGAGGCCATGTTTCTGGTACCAGACATTTGTCTGAGTAAGACCCTCTTGGAGGATGTCCACATCAATAGGGAAATTGATGACTGCACCCAGCTTGCAATCATCTGCAGACATGGTCAGCCATAGCTCACTCCTTTTGGCCTGCACCTCAGAAAAGTATATCCCAAACAACACAGGCCCCAAGATTGATCCCTGGAGTACATCGCTAGTTATGGGTCTATTGCTTGAGGTGGCTTCCCCTATTTTGACATGAAGGGTTCTATCAGTGAGCCAGTTTGCCACCATCTGGTAACATATGGATTGATGCCTAGTTGAGAGAGTTTATCTATTATACCTAAGTGGGGAATAGTATCAAAGGCTTTGGCCAGGTCAAGGTAGGCAGTGTGCACCATCTTCCCCTCATCTATGGCTTTGGTGACTGTCTCAAAGAAGTTGACCAGATTTAACAGGCATGACTTCCCCTTGATGAAATTGTGTGGGATCAAGTGTTTGGAGACTGCCAATGTCCTTGTTAATAAGGTCCATGATAATCCATTCCATGGGCTTCCAGATTGGGCTAGTTCGGCTGATGGGTCTATAATTTCCTGCATTGGTGGATGCTCCACCTTTGTGCAAAGGCACAACAGAGGCTGTCCTCCACTCAGCTGGGATGAAGCCAGGTACTCAGATTTTGGTTGAATATGGTGGCTAATGGTGCTGTAAGTTCCTTCCCAAGTTCATGTAGGATGCAGCCTGGGATGTAATTGTATCCCATGGAGGCTGTATTTTTGCCTTTGAGAAGGCATTGATGACTTGCTCTCTAGAGATAAGGTGAGGGAGGTAGGAGATGTGGATGTCCCTAATTTACTGAAGGGGGGATAGAGGGGTGAAGTTTTCACTGAACCTGTCTGCCAGCAGGTTGGATATTTTATGGCGTTTGTGTATGTGGCGTCCTTGACCACCATCTTTGAGCAGATCTAAGTGCTTCCTTTGAGACTGCAGACATATGTGAAAAGACCTTATTTTATTTATTTATTTATTTATTTTATTTTACATTTGTTGACCGGGATAGTCTAACTGGATTAATGTCCGTTTTCAGTAGAGTCCCGTGGAGATAAGCTCCAAGAGATTACTAGACTACTAACATACAGGTACTAGTTGTTATACAGTTAAATACTACAAATTTTAAACAGTTCAGGAATCTTCGCAGTTTATACAAAAAACATGTTATAAGCATTAGATAAGATATTTTAGACTTTATGTACAAGACGTCATTAGTAACTAGAAAGTAATTGTTAAACAAATGCATACTTCAAGTTTCAACAGTTCAGCAATGCTCACAGTTTAAACAATACTTGTTGCCTGCCTTAGGTAGGATGCTTTAGAATTATATGCAGAAAAATTTAACTAGAGATAATTTAAAATACCTATTAGGATAAGATATGTTTTTGCCAAGGATAGGCCTTGATCTAAAAAGACACAGATAGAGCAGGAATTAGGTCTTAAGAGAGGGTGTTTGGGATATAGTATGATATTAGTCTGGATTTGTACAGGAACATAGACAATGGGTTTTAAGATAAAGTTTCAGATTGTGTTTAAAAAGTGTAAATGAAGACAGTGATGTAAGTTCATGGGGGAGTTGGTTCCAATACCTTCCAACTGCATTTGAGAACAGAGCATCTCCTGCCATGTTATTAGATTTGCATGTTGATACAGGTAGTTTATTAGATGAGCGTAAAGTTGAAAGGTTCTTATATTGGGTAATGAGACTAGCAAGTATTGGGTAGGTTGGAAAAGGGTTTTGATTGTCTTTAGTAAATGTGGCCAGTTTAGACTTGAAGCTTGCTTTGGAGGATTTCACTTGTGCCCTTATTTGCTTGTTCAGGCTAAGGAGAGATTGCTTTCAATTTGGCACTTGCTCCTTCTTTGTCCTGGACAGCAAATTTTCCCTTTTATTATAGAGTTTATTTATTACAGATGTCCACCAGACAATTTTACTTTTCCTTGAGGAGGAGGATTTTTTCCCTGTTGGGTATTCCTCATTCCATGCAGCTATATAAATGCTTATATAGTACTTTGGTGTAGGTTTAGACATTTGTGCTAGTTCCTACAGAGGGGAATGGAGCTGTGAAGCAGTTTATACCTTCCCTCAGGAGGTTGTAATCAACTTTGGGGAAGATTTTTTGTTTGACCCTGGCTGGGATGGAGGTCAGGAGAGATGGTGACTTCAAAAGTGACCGCATTGTGGTAAGATCTTACCAGGGAGGATGACACTGTAGTGATTCTGCAGTGATTACTCATGTTGGTTAATACCAAGTCCAAGATATTATCACCTCTTGTGGGCGTGTCGACCAGCTGGTCCAAGGCATTTGCATTGACGAAATGAAGGAATCTCTGGGCATTTATTTTGGCATGAGTAATTCTTCCAATCTATGGTTGGATAGTTAAAGTCACCCAGGATCAGGGTAAATGGTTGAATCTTGATAGATTCAAAGAGGACCTGATAGGTAGAGTGGGCATCTTGAGTCAAAGTTGGGGGCCAGTAGCTAGCTATGATTTAAATTGGGGTTTTATCAATGGTTAACTGCACCTGGAGTGTCTCCTGTGCTTCATACTGTTTGACCAGCCTGGAGGTGTGTATGTCTTTAGTATATATTGAAACTCCACCTACTTTTACTTTTCTGCCCATGGTTTGGGGTCTGAATATATGATTGGACTAGTAACCTGATATGGCTGGGTTGCTCTTCATAGCTTTGAACCAGGTTTCTGTGACTGCACAAATATCAGCATTTTCCAGGGTTAGAAATGCTTGCAATGAGTACAGTGTCATGTTTAGAGTCCTAGCATTTAGCAGCATGATCTTTAATTAGTGTTTTGATGAAATTTCATGTTGGTAGTTTTGAGTTCATGGTATTGCCTAAAAAACGTACTATGGGAAAGGCAAGAGCCTTTGCCAGAAGCCTGAAGCCCAAGGGAAACAGATGTAGGCCATCCCTGGCACAGCATCGTGGTCTGTCAATCAAGTCTTCCGAAGCTGTCAGGTACTGGATCCCCTTGGAATGACACCAAAAACTGAGCCAATTGTTAAAGTCCATCATTCTCTGTTTGTATTGAGACATCATTCTGAGTGATGGTAGAATGCTGCTTAAGTGTAGGGACATACCTGCCTGGGACACATATTCAGTGAGGTCGATCATGTCTTTTGTCATATAGTCTAGGGAGGTACATCTCAAATCATTCACACCAAAATGGACTATGACAGAGTCGTAACAGAACCTCTTGTTGAGAGAGTCAAGAGTAAGTGTGATAGGGTGGATTCTGGCACTTGGCAAACAAATGACAGTGACTTTCTCATTATCCAGCCTGGTGAGGAGCATATCGCTGTGTCTCACAATAGAGTCTCCTATGGCTAATTTAACTTATGCATTTTTTGTTATGATGGATTCAGTAGTCAGCTGATGGGGGAAATTGTCACTTAACTTTATATGTTTGTATAAATTAAGGTTGATTAAGAATGGATGTTATTCTGAAGAAGTTCTTTATGTCAGATGAAAGCACTAAATTATCTAAATTAAATGTATTAAGTGTCTTAACTTTGGTGTTATATTTTTGTTTTTAAATTTTCATACTACTTGCATTAGTCTCTTAAGACAGACTGCTGGAAGGGATATCTGCAATCCCTATTCAGAATATGCTGTTAATGGAAGGATGAACCAGATGTCTGTTTTCACCCACTGTGATATGTGTAGCCATATTCCTTCTTACCATTTAAAAAGGCCAGATGACTTTTTCAAAATCTTCCCATATGTTATTTAAGCAGATTCTGCCAAGGTTGGTGCCAATCTAATCCCAAGGTATTTGAAGTTGTTAGTGTCAGAAATTAAAGAGAACTCTGCTGCTAGTTGGGGACTAGGGAACAAATTAATTCAGATAGGTCTTGTTTTCACATATATTAATTTTGTACCCCAAATTCTCTTCAAAAGCATCCACATCATGAAAAACTAATCTTAGAGCTCTAAGATTAGTAAGCAAAACAATTAAATCATCCACATGTAATACAATCTTCTTAGCCAGATGCCCCAACCTAAGATCATCAAATGGTATCTGCCTTAACCTAGATATCAAAGGTTCTAAATATGTTACAAAAAACAATGGGGAAAGACAGCAAACCTGCATCATCCACATGTAATACAATCTTCTTAGCCAGATGCCCCAAACTAAGATCATCAGATAGTATCTGCCTTAACCTAGATATCAAAGGTTCTAAATGTATTACAAACAACAATGGGGAAAGACAGTAAACCTGCATCATCCACATGTAATACAATCTTCTTAGCCAGATGCCCCAACCTAAGATCATCAAATGGTATCTGCCTTAACCTAGATATCAAAGGTTCTAAATGTATTACAAACAACAATGGGGAAAGACAGCAAACCTGCATCATCCACATGTAATACAATCCTCTTAGCCAGATGCCCCAAACTAAGATCATCAAATGGTATCTGCCTTAACCTAGATATCAAAAGTTCTAAATATATTACAAACAACAATGGGGAAAGACAGCAAACCTGCATCATCCACATGTAATACAATCTTTTTAGCCAGATGCCCCAAACTAAGATCATCAAATGGTATCTGCCTTAACATAGATATCAAAGGTTCTTAATATATTACAAACAACAATGGGGAAAGACAGCAAACCTGCATCATCCACATGTAATACAATCTTCTTAGCCAGATGCCCGAACCTAAGATCATCAAATGGTATCTGCCTTAACCTAGACATCAAAGGTTCTAAATATATTACAAAAAACAATGGGGAAAGACAGCAAACCTGCATCATCCACATGTAATACAATCTTCTTAGCCAGATGCCCCAAACTAAGATCATCAAATGGTATCTGCCTTAACCTAGATATCAAAGGTTCTAAATGTATTACAAACAACAATGGGGAAAGACAGTAAACCTGTATCATCCACATGCAATACAGTCTTCTTAGCCAGATGCCCCAAACTAAGATCATCAGATAGTATCTGCCTTAACCTAGATATCAAAAGTTCTAAATATATTACAAACAACAATGGGGAAAGACAGCAAACCTGCATCATCCACATGTAATACACTCTTCTTAGCCAGATGCCCCAAACTAAGATCATCAAATGGTATCTGCCTTAACCTATATATCAAAGGTTCTAAATGTATTACAAACAACAATGGGGAAAGACAGTAAAATTGCCTAGCACCTCTTTATATTTTAAATGGAGAGGACAGTGGATGCTGTACTTTAATCCTTGCCTCCACACTTGTGTACTAGTGTATACTTTCCACAAACATGCAGTAATTTGTAGTGGTAAACTGAAGTTACTTAAAACCTTACACAACAAAGAGGATGTCACCCCGTCAAAGGATTTTTCTGCACACAGCTCACCAGTACTAACTGCCTGTTCCTAGTTTATCAACAACTCAGCTGCACTTAGGTTATTGAAAGTAGATCTATTGTGTATATTGTGTATAAATCCTTTATGTTTTAAATGACTCAAAGTACTTAGGAATTTAGCAATCATCCTAGTTAAAAAAGAAGCAAAATTCATGTAGTCGTGATTTAGTAGTGATGTCAGATGACAGGAGATGTGGGGACCTGTAAGAGGTCCTTACCAGACTTCAAGATCACAGATTTAACAGTTTGCATCCAAGATTTAGTAATCTGCCTCGAATCATTTTGTCAGTTTCGTAAAGACAGTGTCTATTACTGACTTAAAAGTTGGTACCATTCATTACCATTAAAACAAAATAGCTGTCACTGCTTAAAATTGCTTGCATTAAATGAAAAAATGAGGCTGATTGGTTGGCTTTGTTTATGCTTAATGCATTAATAAAGGAAGCAGTTACCTTATTTTGATATTTTTCATTGCTGTGTCAAGCTTTTCACTTTCATAACATTTAGATTTGATATTTTTTCCTTTTACAAAACAAGCAGCAAGTAGAACAGGAACTAAAGCAGATGAAATCAAGAGAACATTTAGTGAGCTCATACGCTGAAACTTGACTGAGGTAATTCATTCAATGACTTGAGGGCTATGAAGAATGTCTGCAACTCTTGTTGGGGAAAGTTGAGTTCAAAATGGAAGGCTGGACTTAACAGAGCTTCTTATCAACTGGTCAGTCACAGTGAACCAAATGGACTTTTTATTTATTTAGTTTCATAACTGGGGTAGAGCACTGATCTAAATGGATCTGTTTCAGTCTCATTTTGATCAAATGAGCTTTTCAAAAATCTAGTCACTCTCAACTGCAGCTTTTAAAGTTTTTTTTTCTCTTGAGACAAGTCCTCAGGGTTGCTGCACTGTGGTTTAAGTTTCACCCACTGTACTAAGCTATTCAGCCAATGGAAAGTTTGCTTTTTAATGTAAAAAATAAAAGTCACATCCAGTTGTCTTCCAGAAAGTAAATGGTAACAACTCTGAGGAAATGACTATTGTCTATTATTAAGAGTTACGAATGCTGTCCTTTCTAATTTGGAAATAATGACTAATGCAACAGTAAATCATAATGATTTCGATTTGCATATAACTTCTTTAGTTTGCTTAATTTAGACCTGGTGGAACATCAAATTATACAAAGAAAGGATTCCCCAGGATTCAATCACACCTACACTAAGTGAACACCATTTTGAGTGAACAGACAAAACAGGCATAACTCACACCTTCTTCCTCCTAATTTTAGTTTTCCTACTGATATTCTTGCAGCTTTAAATATTGACAGGAATTCATAAAGGTTACCACAAAATGTAGACTACATGTACACTTAGTGTAATCTTTCTGAGTGACTAGAAAGTACAAAAAATGTGGTATGAATGTTCTTGAATACATATCATATACACTTAGTGTAGGTTTTATTGAATCTGGCCCATTGTCTTGCTTCCAGTGACGCAGTCCAGTTCTATGTTACATTATCCTCTCAGTTTCTCTGAAGTAAATTTTCCATCTCTTTTATCCCCCAAACATCCTCACAGGAACCTAATTCACCCACTACATTCATTGTTAGCAACTTCCACTCATGATCTGTCTCCACATCAACAATAAAAACACTTCTACGCAAACTCAAACCCTGCTCCACTGCAGCTGACAACCTCCCACCTAAATACCTAAGGACAGCTGCTGATGCCATAGCATACCTGGTCTCTATGAATAGATCAATATCTGAATCATATATATCTTCACTACAGAAAAAAATCCTATTTTATCTCTCTTCATAAAGGTGGCATCTCTAACTTTCTGTCTGTTGCAATATTATCACTTCTCTCCAGAATTATGAAAAGATGTAGTCATAATCAACTCCTGCAATATCATCTACAAGAATGTCTTTCGACAACCACTCCCCCCCCCCCAGCACAAAGTCCAGTAATTCACTGACACCTCCAATATCATCTACAAGAACGTCTTTCAACAACCACTCCCCCCGGCACACAGTCCAGTCATTCACTGACACCTCCAATATTATCTACAAGAACGTCTTTCAACAACCACTCCTCCCGGCACACAGTCCAATCATTCACTGACACCTCCAATATCATCTACAAAAATGTCTTTCAACAACCACTCCCCCCAGCACACAGTCCAATCATTCACTGATACCTCCAATACCATCTACAAGAACATTTTTCAACAACCACTCCCCCCAGCACACAGTCCAATCATTCACTGACACCATAAAAAAAATTCAGAGAGCTAAATAAATGTGTTTTCTCATTATTCCTTGACATGTCAAAAGCCTTAGATGGTTTCTCACCCTGAACACCATAAACAAATGCAGGAGTCAGAAAAACTTGTTTCCTCCATATTTGTTGAGCTGTTTCATAACTGGGGTAGAGCACTGATCTAAATGGATCTGTTTCAGTCTCATTTTGATCAAATGAGCTTTTCAAAAATCTAGTCACTCTCAACTGCAGCTTTTAAAGTTTTTTTTCTCTTGAGACAAGTCCTCAGGGTTGCTGCACTGTGGTTTAAGTTTCACCCACTGTACTAAGCTATTCAGCCAATGGAAAGTTTGCTTTTTAATGTAAAAAATAAAAGTCACATCCAGTTGTCTTCCAGAAAGTAAATGGTAACAACTCTGAGGAAATGACTATTGTCTATTATTAAGAGTTACGAATGCTGTCCTTTCTAATTTGGAAATAATGACTAATGCAACAGTAAATCATAATGATTTCGATTTGCATATAACTTCTTTAGTTTGCTTAATTTAGACCTGGTGGAACATCAAATTATACAAAGAAAGGATTCCCCAGGATTCAATCACACCTACACTAAGTGAACACCATTTTGAGTGAACAGACAAAACAGGCATAACTCACACCTTCTTCCTCCTAATTTTAGTTTTCCTACTGATATTCTTGCAGCTTTAAATATTGACAGGAATTCATAAAGGTTACCACAAAATGTAGACTACATGTACACTTAGTGTAATCTTTCTGAGTGACTAGAAAGTACAAAAAATGTGGTATGAATGTTCTTGAATACATATCATATACACTTAGTGTAGGTTTTATTGAATCTGGCCCATTGTCTTGCTTCCAGTGACGCAGTCCAGTTCTATGTTACATTATCCTCTCAGTTTCTCTGAAGTTAATTTTCCATCTCTTTTATCCCCCAAACATCCTCACAGGAACCTAATTCACCCACTACATTCATTGTTAGCAACTTCCACTCATGATCTGTCTCCACATCAACAATAAAAACACTTCTACGCAAACTCAAACCCTGCTCCACTGCAGCTGACAACCTCCCACCTAAATACCTAAGGATAGCTGCTGATGCCATAGCATACCTGGTCTCTATGAATAGATCAATATCTGAATCATATATATCTTCACTACAGAAAAAAATCCTATTTTATCTCTCTTCATAAAGGTGGCATCTCTAACTTTCTGTCTGTTGCAATATTATCACTTCTCTCCAGAATTATGAAAAGATGTAGTCGTAATCAACTCCTGCAATATCATCTACAAGAATGTCTTTCGACAACCACCCCCCCCCAGCACAAAGTCCAGTAATTCACTGACACCTCCAATATCATCTACAAGAACGTCTTTCAACAACCACTCCCCCCGGCACACAGTCCAATCATTCACTGACACCTCCAATATTATCTACAAGAACGTCTTTCAACAACCACTCCTCCCGGCACACAGTCCAATCATTCACTGACACCTCCAATATCATCTACAAAAATGTCTTTCAACAACCACTCCCCCCAGCACACAGTCCAATCATTCACTGATACCTCCAATACCATCTACAAGAACATTTTTCAACAACCACTCCCCCCAGCACACAGTCCAATCATTCACTGACACCATAAAAAAAATTCAGAGAGCTAAATAAATGTGTTTCCTCATTATTCCTTGACATGTCAAAAGCCTTAGATGGTTTCTCACCCTGAACACCATAAACAAATGCAGGAGTCAGAAAAACTTGTTTCCTCCATATTTGTTGAGCTGTAAAAAGCCTTTGATACAGTTTCTCACCCTAAACTCATGTACAAACTGTCTGAGTGTGGACTATCCCCTTCTTCATTACTGTTGTTCAATAGCTATTTAACTGGCAGGCTCTCTTCCTTCCTATTTGCAAGTGTCCAGTCTTGTTGAACCCCAAGGCACTATTATTGGTTCACTCTTCTTTAATATCTTTATCAATGACCTCTATTCCTCCATAGGTCCAGCCTCCCTTATAAAATATGCTAATGCTAACATGCTTATATGTGCATCTAATTAACTGTCTCACCTCTTCCATTCACAAAATACCCTTTTCCCCAAAATCCTCTGGCCAATGTCTCTATTGTATGTCTCTGTTGCTAAAAATGAAGTTCTATCCCTCTGCAAATTAGATGTAACTCTAACCTCTCCAATTTCAAAAAAACTGCAAAAATACTAGTTAAAAAAGACTTGGGTCTGGTCCTGTTGTCCTTCAGCCTGAACTAGTCCTTCCTCCTTTCACCCATGACCATATTTTGACTTTGTTTGGAGAGAAGGAATTAGTAAAAAAATACTTCTTAGATAAAGGGCAAATATATGTTTGCCTAGGCTGTATTACCTAGTCATCCTGGTTCCAAAGATCGTAGCCTGTGTGTTTAATGTCATCTCTGTCCAAATATCTGTATGTATCCATAGAATCATGCTAAATGAACTGAAGCTGAGTTTTATTCAGTAGCTATGTGATTTCTTTGCATTGTTTTGTACTTTCTTTGACATAATATGGTTACAGTTAAATAAAGTTGAGCTTCCCCCCCCCAGACCTCCATTGAAAATGGGATATTATATCATTCAGACTATCCTGATAAACACATTTCAAATAAATAAAATAAAATTACATAATCAAACTTTGAAGTTAGTTTTTAAGCAGTGAAGAACAGTAAAATGACTCACTTTTGACACACATTTCCTTGCCTTTTTTTTATTTTTTTAACAAAAAAGTCTCAGGTGAATTTTCACATATCATTTTCCTCTTGTTGAAATACACGTGGACAGAGAATTGAATGATAGGTCTGTCTGCCATGTATCCACATCTGTTATCTTATCTCACTGCAATTCATACTTGTGTGGGCAATATTACAACCCTGGCAAGGTTAACTCATTGCATGGCATACCTTACTCAACAAGTTACAAGGATCCCTCCTGAGTTCTACAAATTTCATACAAGAGCAAAAGCAACAGAGATCCTGAATAAACCACAGCTCCATATCAACAGGAGATACACCATCATTCTGCCAGGTCCTACTTCACTATAGTATGATGGCGCACACCAATACAGCATCTAGACACATGACATCCCAGGCACTATTCCATTCCATTATAATAGCTTGACATCAAGAGGAGGTTTCTATAATCTGCTGCCTATGCTCCCTACTTCCCCTGTATCTTTCCTCTTTATAATGACAGATTTCTCTGTCGTAATCGTGTGCACTAATATCATGTTCCCATCTCTATTCGGGTTTCATGTGACAAAAATGCTTGCTCTTCTTATTCCTGGTCATATTCCTTCCCTCTAATTCTTTAAGTGGATTTCCACACTACCGCTGAATGTTTACTGTATTCCAAACAGTACAATTGAGGCTTGTAATGGGAAGGGGGGGGCATCTTTCTTTTGATGGGTCACTTGCATTCCATTATGACAAAATAACTGTAATCAGAAATATTTATAATAGGATTTGGAGGGTAATGAGAGGATACTGTGTCCATAATTAAAAATAATAATAACAATAAAAGCAACGACAGAACCCCCAAACTCTACTAAAGTCTATAGCAAGCATGTGAGAAGGAACACAATACTGCTACAGCTGGGAAAGGTCTGCTTATATCATCAGTGCATGGTGGTTCAAGTCTAGATGTATGTGATGTGGACAAATTTCTAGACCGTGGAATATAGACATTTAACCTCACTGTTATATATTACAAATTACTTGGTAAACTGCACTCCAGATACACTTATGTTGTGCTGATGAAGCCATAAAAAGACTGAAACATGCATGTCCACAGCTAGTGGGGGGTGGGTTTATTGGCCTGAATTTGTCCATTAACAAACTTAAAAAGGAAAAAGTCATGGGCATTCAGAACTGCCATATAGCTGAAACACCTGATGCCCTTAAGGGGTCATTTGCATACATCCCGTTATCCTCTTTTTCAAGACATTTTAAGGAATCTCACAGTGAAAACTCTAGCTTGGCCAGGATTTTCTTGTAATTTTTTACTAGAAGATTTGATATTGTCAAATTGTTGGGTATCTCAATGACTTCTGTGGGCTAATGGTCATGTGACTGCCATGTATAAGTGGTTGCCGACATCAAATGCCACGAAAGCTTTAAAACAGCATTCGGCATCTGCTTAGTGATAACAGACTGACAAAGACAAAGGCAGTACAATATGATGGGGAAATATAGAACCTGTGCCAGCAAAGTTGCTCTGTATCTGAAAATGTTCATCTCTTGGAATGTAGAGGGTGATATTTTATAATTACTGAGAATTTTATAAACATCGAATGTGCTCACTACTATTTTTTATTCTGGAAAAGCTCACAGAAATAAAAATTTTTGTTGACACAGCAGCCAACAGTTTATGGAGGGGCCTAAACAGAACATTTTATGAAGCAGATATCACAATCCAGGCTTTGAATAGCACATTTGAACTTTCTGAAGCTTTAAAGGAAAAGTCCAGCCTTTCAACAGTTTAATTCAGCCCTTAATTTGTGTTTCTGACCACAATAAAGTTTCAAGTATTGTTTAGGAACCAGAAATCTGCTTGCATTTCATGAACCTTTCATTCCTTACCTTGGAATTGAAGGAAGGGAAAGCCCATCCATTTTCTTAAGCTTTACTTCTCACATACTTTGGCAGAGGCATTGAAAACCTTGATACTAAATTTAAGTCATCTTAATTTCAAGGTAGTATAACTAAACAGCATTGCACGTCATTGAGTCTTTATTTTGGTAATAAGATGAAAATAATTATGCAATGTTTTCCTACACAATCTCACGTTTCAATAAGAATATTTCCTTATGGGCATCTAAAAGATGGCAGCGCTAATAGCTGAACACAGTGTAAGTAGTATTTTGTATGACTGCAACAATTTTATAGAAAGTAGAGTCAGTCTTACAAACAAAATTACTAATATGTCATTTTCAAAGATTATGGTTTTCATGAAGCGTTTGCTGTAATATAACAAATTAGGGAGTAGCAATGCAACAGAAGTGGGAAAGCAGAATGTGTGTGTGTGTGTGTGTGTGTGTGTGTGTGTGTGTGCGTGTGTGCGTGCATGCGTGTGTGTGTGTGTGTGCGTGTGTGTGCGTGTGTGTGTGTGTGTGTGTGTGTGTGTGTGTGTGTGTGTGTGTGTGTGTGTGTGTGTGTGTGTGTGCAAAACATTGAAATATAGTAGCCTAAACATAAATGGCAGAAACTGAATAAACAATTCATTTAGACTGGGGATAAGTTAAGCACCTATAAACTGAGAGTGAAATTTCAAGAATGGTCTTATGAAACATGAGAATTTTCTTAAGGAAGGAAGATCTCTGATCATTGAAATTGCCACACCTAGTGACTATAGTGTCTTGCATACAGAGAGACACCAAGTCATAAAATACCTTGATCTGCAGGCAAAAAGGAGAGCCATGTGGAAGAAAGATACCCAGACAGTTCCAATAGTAGTAGGAGCAACTGGTCTTATAAAAAATAATTTACAATCATATTTAGATATGTTACCAATTCATGTAACACCATATGAATTGCAGAAGGAGTCATTGCTGGGCACATTGCGGGTACTGCGAAGAGCACTTTTGACTAACATCAAAGAGTTAAATAATACTAATTTCATGAACTTTAATCGTACTCTGACTTAGGAATGAGGTCTATTCCCGTCATGGTATTAGAAACCCAAAATACTTGGAGAAATCAAAAAAAGGAGGAGATATGGTAAAAGAAAAGTAACATACTAACTGCAATGAATTAATGTAGACTTACCTTTTTCAGGATAATACACATATTTGGAAATACCTGATCCAGTATTAATGTACCTGATCCAGTACTAATGTTATGTTATGGACAATGTACTCAAACTAACTTAACAAAGTAAACATTGGGCTGCTAGAGAAGTAACTGCATTGCAGGTCTAAGTATATGTTTTGAACAAATGGCCTATCATAACTGAGTTAAGGCTTGCACCGCACTATTTCAAAGTAAGTGTGAGATATAGTTGTGCACTATATGGATCTAGTCTAGAGTATTAATCCATGTGAAGGCTGTCCTGTAATAATGAAAATGTTACATTGTACTTATTTAGGAAGATCAAATATAACAGCTTAGCAAAGTCTTAAATATGGTAGCTTAGCATGAATCATGATGTGGAAATCTAGCAAATGTGAAATAAATGTCAAACAAACAGTAAATAACCCACAAATTAGCCATTGCAAACTTGGCAATGCCTGGGTTGCATGAATATAACGTTGTCCAAATCCTTGAGAAATGTTTCTAAGTTTTGAAAACTCCTACTTTAAAGAGGATGAATGCATATGCTGTGAACATTGTTACTTCATATGTAACTACAGGAAAAAATAATCAAAGTTTTAGCATAAATGCTACTCTACAAATGCATGTCTAGTTTGAGTAATGTGCAATTTACATAACAAAATGATTTCATCGCACCTGTACAGGACCACTTTTTAACTGATTGGATGGTCTGACAGAATAAGTTGTACGGACCTTGAAAGAAGGGATCAAGAAAGTGAAAGGTTTGACTGTGGAAGAAAGAATGTCACATTTTTGTTTAGTTATACAATTACCTGTCAGACAGCAACAGGTTTATGTCCTGTGGAAACTAGTTACACCAATAAGGCTGGCATCTGCAAATAGACGTGCTTCTCCCAGATGTGACCGCAAAAATAAAGTGATAAAATAGATTCCGAAAAAGATTAAGTTTGTGTGAGAAATAACTGCAGTATAGATAGTCCTAAATGGATTCATGGAATAAAAGAAAGCTGCTTGGGATATGCATCTTACCTGAGGTCAATGGTCTTTGTTCATGTTTGAGGACACATGTGATCAAAACAAGACTCTTGGAGAAAAGTCATTGAACCCCAAATACAGATTTCTTTAGAGGTTCCATAAATTTAACATATTTTTACCAAACATCTGTTGTAACTATGGAAGCTGTAGCTGACAGTTTTTCTGTTTACTTGATCAAACTTTGTAAAGAAGTCTTATCTAAGTCTTGAATTGACAAACGTCAGGTATATTCATCATACATGCCTTGGACTCCCAATTCAGTGCTCTTACAAAAGGTACCTACCTATCTTTATAACCAAAGACTATGCTACACAATGGGAAAAAACACCGTTCTCTTGAGAAATGAAAGGAATAATGTACTTTGTTTCTTTCACTGAAGGTCTGGTTTTCTATGCAGCCCTTTTAATGAGAAAATGGCATTGAAACCTTGATATGGTAATATCTGATTGCTTAGGAATGTTTTACAGAGAACAATCTATAACGTTTTCAAAATGTATGTTAATAATCCAAAGATTTTCTTTTGCTAACAAATTACAGTTTCATACAGGAAATTCTTAGCATGACAATGGAGGGTTGTAGTACTGTGGCTCTTAATAAGTTAATGAAGATGAAACTTTGCTTAGCACATATTGTGAAGATAAACATTTGTCTGGGAAGAACATTAGTTCAAGGAGATCTTCAATTCAGTTTGTTTAGCTCTGCTATTATGCAAGGCTGTATTTTGTATCAGTTACTGAATCATTAACACTGGTTGCCATTGTTGCTAGTGAAATATGGATTATTTTTATTAAACTTGTTGAATCATTTAGTGTTTAGACTTTATATCAATTTATAGCAACTACAGGGAGGTTAAGAATCTTACTGAAGGTCATGCAGTTCTGCAGTGTGTGCATATGGGATTCAAACCAACATTTCTAACTCACAACTAAAGGCCTTAACTACTTTGCTGCACTGAACATAATGCTACTTCTTAGGCTAGTAGCTTTTAAAGATAATAAATCCAATTTATTTTTCAGTCTAGGGTTGCAGAATTCAAGAAAATAACTATCACTGTTCAGATTTTGGCCTCACTGTATCATGTGGGGCTACAAACTGCAGTAATAGACCAATGGCTTACATTTTTTTCCTGATACAAGCACTAATGGTACATTTGTTTTATAAACATCTTTATTAAAACAGTGACCTTGGCACACATACATTACTGTACAAGAAAACAAACCATGGTACCATTTTTCCATGCAATGTACGCATTTCCTGTTAAACACTTATGAGTTACTTTGACGCTAAATAAATTATGCATTTTTTCCTTCCCTTAAATCTAATTCCTCCTCATAAAATGTATTTTCTTTCTGATAAATGCCAACAAAGACATTATGTTGATGTGAAACATTCTGTGACAGTTTTAGGTGTTTCCTAGATACAAAATTAGTGTAGATAATACAAAGGCTATAGCAGTAAAATACATACTCACACATGAAGTCCTTCAGCAATGCTTATATTTTTGGGGCAATAAGTCCAAATGTTTAGGTGCATGGATTAAAAAGAATTCTGTTATGGCAGCTGAGGATATTTGGGAAGAGACTAAATAAAAGATAATATAAAAACTGAGAAACTGGAAGATCTTGATTATGGCTATAGATAGCAAGATTCAAACAATGAAAATGCTTTGGACCCTTTAATTTTATATGAAGGTCAGGCATATTTTGATTAGCAAAGAAGAAGTTGTGAATGATAGTTAATAAAGAGCTGAAGGACTTTATTAGGGAGGGGAAGAGGGCAAGATTTAAATGGGATAAGATGGTTTTCTCAATAGAACAAGGTAGTTTAGATTTACCTTAGTTCATTTCAGGAATCATGTCATAGCAGCTCCAGAGGTCAATGCCTTGCCTTATTCTATATTCCAGTTTTCATCAGAGTAAGAAGTAAAATCAGGTAATCTGAGCTGTTCCTGCTACTGCTGACTGTAGTAGTCTATTTCTCTCACACTGTAGTGCATGAATAACATGTCATCTTTGAACAATGTGTATATGTCATCTCAAAGCAGACAGATTTTACACATAGTGAATGCTGTGCATTACAAGAAGGAAATAACAGATTCCTGTGAATACTCTTAAATACTTCCATATACATCACTCTAAACTAGTTACGCTCATACTTTCCAGCAACATTTTTATCATCAGAATCATTCAAATATAAGTACTTCATAAATAATGATTTTGGATTTACACACAAAAGTTCCCCTTCACACATTCACACAGGTACATATACAGCACACACACGCGCACACACACACACACACACACACACACACACACACACACACACACACACACACACACACACACACACACACACACACACACACACACACACACACACACACACACACACACACACACACACACACACAGTTAGAACTGCTTTGAAATCTGGATGTAAACTTTCAGTGATTATGAAACAATTGTAAGATGTGAGTACAGTAGCGATTAAATAAAAATGCCATATGTTTGGTGAGCCAAGTAAATGGTGAACACTGCTGACTGAGATAAACATGCTTCAAAAATGTGTAAAGCTAATGTCTAAAATCTTCACATATTTGCTTCAACACTGATATATTTTTGAAAACATAGGCTAACCATGAAAGAAGAATGATTCTATGGTCTACAGTAATATTTTCCCAGGTACTGATTTACAAAAGTTAGCTGAGGCAGTTTGTTAAAATTCACCAAGCTATTTTCAGTAGGATAATTTTTGATGCAATTTCTGAAGCACTGTTGCAGGACCAATGATGTAAGTATTGTTTCAAATTCATACAAGGGACACTTAGCCTGGAGCAGGGATATGACTTTCATAGTTCATAGGTTCATAGGTTGGTACTAGGCTATCAGCCCTAGGGCCTATGCAAGCCTAGCCATAACAATTCCCTGGAAATTTCTTCCCACAATATTTACTTCTCTGGACCCCTGTCTAGCAGGGCAACTGACATGATCCTCGGGGTGAATTTCCTATCTCCCATCCAATCATCAAGGTTACTTTTGAAGAGGGCCAATGAGGCACTCTGCTTGACATGTATGGGCAGTCTGTTCCAGAGTATGGGGAGTCTCTGTGTCAGGAACCTTTCCCTCCAGCATGTTTTGTTCATTGTGATGACAAGGTTTAGATCCCTGGAGTGTGTGGCTCTGAGGGATTGGGGTTTCTTTAAGTGGAGCATGTCCAACAGCTCAGGGTTTGCCATGGCTTTGTATGTTAAGCAGAGATCGCCTCTGAGTAGACGATATGCCACAGAGTACAGCTGGAATTTTTAGACAGTCAGCATATGGCATCTGCTTTAGGCCTGTGATTCTTTTAGTGAGGTATTTCTGTAGCCTTTCCAGCTGTTGCAGATGTCTTGTGAGGTACATACCAAAACAGGCATTATACTCTATAATGGATCTAATGAGGGATGAGTACAGTGGAACAATGACCTCCTTTTTTCTGGATGAAAAGTCCTTAGTGATGAGGTGTGCCACATAGAAGGATTTCCTGACTGTTGTGATGATGTGGTTATCGAAAGTGAGAGCACTGTCTACCTGTGTCCCTAAGTTTCTCATCACACTTTCGATGTTTAGTGTCCTGACACCTATGTGGTAATTCATGGGTACATGTTTTTTTCCAAAGGGGATAACTATACATTTCTTGGCATTAAGCTTGAGCCCATGGCTCTGGCACCAGGGATCTGTTTCTGTAAGGCCCGTTTGTAGAATATCCACATCATTTGGGGATTCAATAATGGCTCCCAGTTTGCAGTCATCTGTGAACTTTGTTATCCAGAGTCCCTTAGTGTTGGCCTGTACTTCAGAGAAGTAGATGCCAAACAAGAGTGGTCCCAGGACTGAACCCTGAGGTACTCCACTTGTCACTTGTCTGGAGCTGGATTTGGAGTCGGCTACTTTTACAGTCTGGGTTCTGTCAGTAAGCCAGTTGGCAACCCATCGAGTGATGTAGGGATTTATGCCCAGCTTAGTAAGTTTATCTATGATTCCAGAGTGGGGGATGGTGTCGAAGGCCTTGACAAGGTCCAGATAGGCTGTGTGGACCACCTTACCCTCATCCACAGCTCTGGAGACTGATTTGAAGAAGTCAATCAGATTCAGGAGACACGATCAGCCCTTCACAAACCCAAACTGGGTGGGGTCCAGTGTTTGAAGCTTGCCAGTGTCTGGTTATAAGTTCCATGATAATGCGTTCCATGCCCTTGCAGATCAGGCTTGTCAGACTGATGGGACAGTAGTTCCTGGGATCCAAGGCGGATCCTCCCTTGTGGAGCGGGATAACTGTAGCTGTGCACCACTCAGTGGGCACGAAGCCTGAAATGAGGCTATGATTAAACATGACACTTAGGTGAGGTGCCAGTTAATTTTGTAGTTCATGTAGTACACAGCCTGGGATGTCATCTGGTCCCATGGATGCTGTATTCTTAGCTTTGGAGAGTGCGGTTTCTACCTGTGTGGCCATGATTATCAGAATTTGGCAATCTTTTGGTACTGAGATGGGCCCTTTAGGGGGTGAGAGGGGGGTGAAGTTGGCACTAAATTGATCTGCCAGGATATTGACAATATCCTTGGGATCAGTATATTTAATGCCATTCTGTTGTAGCTCAGAACAGATCTGAGCATTGCCATTAAGATTCTTGACACAACTATAGAATGCCTTGTGGTTGTCTTTGGAATCTTTGGCAATTTTATTTTCATAACTAGCTTTTGAGGATTTTATGAGGGATCTCAGCTTCTTACTGAGGCTGGTGAGGGAGTTTTTTGCATCCTGGGGATTTTCCTCTTTTCTGCAACAGTTTCTTCCTTCTGTTGTATAGTTTGTTTATAGCAGGGGACCACCAGATTGGCTTCCTTTTTTTGTTTTTTGGAGAAGAGCATCTTGGTTCTATTTGGGATGGCATGATTCATGCATGAGTGGATGCGCTCATACAATGCTTTAGTGCAGGATTCTGCAGTCGAACTTCCAGATCCCGTCTGCGTGGGTGTTGTGATGTTTGTCACTTCTGACTTCAGTGCATGAAGTTGGCTTTGGAGAAGTTTTTTAAGGAGGTTTCCTTACTGGGGGGTGGGGTTGGGATGTGGATGTCAAAGGTGATTTGCTTATGGTCAGACCTGACCAATGAAGAGGTGACCACTGGTGTGGAGCATCTATCTCCCATGTTTGTAATGACCAGGTCTAGGATACTGGAGGTGTGAATATCCTTGGTGAATATGGACACTCTTCCACCTTTAGTGTTTCGGTCTTGGTTTTGTGCCCGAAAAGTGTGGTAAGAATTGCAGCCTGGTATTGCAGGGATACTCTCTGGAGCCTTGAACCAGGTCTCAGTTACTGCACAGATATCAATGTTCTCCATTTTTAGGAGTGCCTCAAGAGAGTGCAGTTTGAGGTTTAGACTTCTAGCATTGAGTAGCATTACCTTCAGATTTTGCATGCTTGTATCTGTTACGGTGGTAGTTTTATCCTTTGAACCTTGCCTAAAAAAGGCACTATATGGGTGACAAGAGCTTTCGCCAGTAACCTGAATCCCAGGGGTGACAGGTGCAGACCATCTCTGGCAAAGCATCATGGTTTGTCGATCATGTCTTCCCAGGCAGACAAATACTGGATCCCCTTTGAATGACACCAGAAGCTTAGCCAATTGTTAAAGTCAATCATTTTGTCCTTATACTGTGGTATAATTCTGGGCGAAGGCAGGATGCTACTCAGGATTAGGGTCATACCTGCCTGGGTCACATGATCCAAGAGCTCTTCCATGTCTCTTTTCATGTAGTCCAGGGAGGTATGTCTCAAGTCATGCACTCCAGCATGGACAATGACAGAGTCGTATTTGTACTTGTTGTGGAGTGACTTGATTGCATGCATTATGTGGCAGATCCTGGCACCCAACAGGCAGCTGACTGTAATTTTCTCCTTCTTCAGCCTGGTGAGTGGGACATCAGTGTGCCTGACTTTAGAATCCCCTATGACTAAAGTGTTGGGTACATTGTCTTGCCATAGGGGCTGTTGTTCGGTGGCACACTGGTGTTGTGAGCTATGTGTCACTTTGGTTGTGACTGGTGTTTGCTTGCGTTTCGGCTTCGGAGGTTCTTGTTGCTTGGGCAGGTTAATGTTAAGGGCCTCCGCATATGTGGGTTTAGTGTTGCTATGTGTGGGTGTTGATGGTGTGCGTTTTGAAGGGCTATGAGTTGCTTGAGGTGTAATGCAGGTGTTAACCTTCTCCTCTTGACTGTCTAGCACAATCTTGGCTGGAGAGAGCTTTGCTTCCAGTTTGGCTATGTAAGTGCATCTCTCACAGGTTCTAGTGTTGGGTGGTAGGAGGAAAGGATTGTCTGTGTACATGAGGCAGATGCCACATTGCCCCAGTATGCCCAGATTCACCAGGTGGACAGGAGAAATCACCAGAAGCTGACCCTTGGACATGCCTGTTTAGGTGCTTTTTTGTAAAGTTTAAGAGCTGTTTTCCCTTACTTTTGCAAGGTACTTTGCAATTATAGGCTGTTTAGTGCCTATGATTAATTTCTCCTTATTGACAAGGAGAGCTGAGTGCTTGAATCAGTTACAGGCTTCCTAGTGTTTTTCAGCAGGTTCTAGAGCAAGTGCTAGTCACAGGGGTCAGATTTCAGTGCTACTACTGAGACACCAGCTAGTTCTAAGGGAAAATTTGAAGAGCAGGCTTTCTGGCACCTGGAATAGTTTAACTGTAGCCTCGCAGTACTGCACAATGTGAAAAATGTACAAACACACACGTTTTTTAAGCCAGAAAGTTGAAAGGGATAGAAATCAGCCCAAAATGGCTAATAAAATTGCAGTTTCAGAGCTGGAAACCACTCCTCTAGCGTTAGATAGACAGTACAATGCTCACCACTCCCACTGGTAAGCAGTAGGACTTCCCTCTACCACAGCAAGGTCTGGATAGCTCTGAGCACAGAAAATAAAGTCCTGAGCCAAGCAAAGCCTGGGATATGGACTGGCTAAAAAAGGTGGGAAACAAGCAAACAAGATGGTATTTTTTTGTTGAAAGAGGCTAAACAATGCAATAATACAGTAAATAAACACAGAAAAGGCTAACACACTTGAGTGTGTAGTCCTAAACAGTAAATGCAATTAAAACTCTACAAAATTAGCAATTTAAAACTTTTTAAATGAAGCAAGGCAAGTGCACAACTGAAAAATGATTTAAGAGGCAGTAACACAGCAGAATAAGTAGCTAGTCTACATATACAGAGAAGTCTATATATACATTAAAGAGCTAAAACACACAAACACTTCAGATGCAGTGCAACCTAGAGCACATGAGTTGTAGCAATATTAAGGCAATTAAAGTTATATCAAATGTTCTAAAATATATTCTATATTTCCAAAATGTTTGAGAAGCACAGTCAGAACACAAGGAAATTCAGGCAATTTTTTTTGAAAGGGAAAAAGGAGAAACAGAAGGCCTTATCAAATGTTCTCTCTGCATTATGTAGAATGAGCTAATGACACTAGACTGGGAGGAATGTCCCACATCAGATTTACAGTAGGGGCGGGCAACTGCAAAGCCACTAAGTATAACAGCAAAACACCAACAGGGAGGGAAGGTGGGGACAATACTAAAGCTATTAGCCTACAGACAGTAAGCACTACAGAAAGCCACAAAATGAAAGTTTTTAAACAGATAAAGGAGCAATGAGACTCTACAGAATGCTTTTAACTGCAAACAAATCAGTTACCCGTGCAGATTAGTTAATAGCAATAAAAATACACTCAAAAACTATGCAGCAGGCAATAAAAAGTGCTATATATATATTGCTAGAAACAATAATCAGTATAAATAATAAAAAAAAAAACAGGATACTTATATATCTCAGCTAAGAGTTGTAGTCAATACCTCTCCTCCACTCTGCTCAGTGTGTACAGACAGAAACCCTCTCAAAGTTAAGGGCTTAAATACCAGAAGATACAACCTTAGACGACTTTTTTTTTTTTTTTTTTTACAAAAACACAAAAGAACCAGCCCCCACTAGCCAGCAGCCAGTTAATACAATCTAGCCAAGGTAAAGAAAGGCTTCAGCTAATTCAAGATGGCCTTGTCATTTCGAACACAGAACTAAGTTCTCAGGTGTGAAGTCACAGGATTCAGTTTACATATATATATATATATGTGTGACGGACATTAGGGTGCGAGTAAGGTAAGTGTGGATATTGACGGTCTGTGGGGATAGGGGTGGGTTTAGTGATTTAGGGTCAGTGCGTGGGTTAGGTAAATGTGCGCTAGTGATAGTGTTTGGGTTAGGGGCGGGTTAAGTGAGTTAGGGTTAGGGCGCGGGTTAGGTAAGTCTTGTAGTAGTATTTTTGGGTTAGGGGCGGGTTAAGTGAGTTAGGGTTAGGGCTGGTTAGGTAAGTGTCTGTAGTAGTATTTTAGGTTAGGGGGTTAAGTGAGTTAGGGTTAGGGCGGGGGTTAGGTAAGTGTGCGGTAGTAGTATATTTTGGGTTAGGGGTGGGTTAAGTGAGTTAGGGTTAGGGCGCGGGTTAGCTGAGTGTGCGATAGTGACGGACCTTAGGGTAAGGGTTTGGTTAGGGTTGTAGA
>NC_056741.1:1519780861-1519795861 GCF_019279795.1 Protopterus annectens
AAAATAATAACAGTCCCTTTAGTGTATTACATTGACAGAGTTTCAGCTGTGTCTGAAAGGGACAACTGTCTGGAGAGACTTAATATGCAGGTTCACCCAAGGCAGTACTTATACTATTCAGTTCATCTTTGAATCTAGCTGAGGCTTGGTAATCATCAGTCCTTCTGGGGATTTTTGCATTTTTCCCATATTACAGTTAGAGTACTAGCTTTGCCTCCAGTGGGACTATTACATACAGGTTGGCTATCTAAATATGAGTATCCAGCTAGCCGGAGAGACAGTCATGACAAATGAGAATCATTTATGCTAAATTCCTTATGCATCATTTTTTTTTCAGGCAGGTCCTTCTGGGTTTCATGTAGCCTCATACCTTTGAAAAAATATTCAACTGTAGATCTTTGCAGCAAAATATGAATTAAGTACAATGCAAATTGGCTAATATGCAGATAAGCTGATTAACCTTTGTCAACCAATGTGAGGGGTATTGGCCTCTGTGAATGATAATTTAAGGACTATCATTGTACAGTCATTCATTATTAAACTGATACCTTCTCTCATGCTTTATCATGCTCTTTTGCATTTGTTTAATTCATGGAACAATATCAGCGGATAGCCACAACAGTGTTAATGTTTCAGGGGTCACAAAGGATTAGTCTCTGAGAAAAATGCAATACTATAATGGCAAGATAAGTGTAACCAGCAGTTTTTGACTTGCCTGTCTTTAATTCATTGTGGGTATGCACACATTGCATCTTCTCACTGATTCACACACACACACACACACACACACACACACACACACACGCACACACACACACACACACGCACGCACACACACACTTTTAAATAATAGCAATCTGACAGGACCAGTGACCTCAAGTTTTAAAGCAACCAGGGAGTGCATGGCAGATAAGAGACTTTCTCCATCCCACATTATGTTGTTAGGCATGGTGTCAGTTTTGAAAGTCAAGATTGCTGTTTTTCAAATCAACTATAATTTTTAAATGGAGTAGCCATGTAGATGAATGTACATATACAAAACAAAAGAACATACAGACATACAACATCCATGCACACACTTTTTCCTCCATCTGCCTTCACCTAAATATACTAAATCATATCAAACAAATAATGCAGCTCGATATGATAACAATAAGTGATAAATGGCAGTCTGACTGATTCAAACATCTATGCCACCTCTCAGTAGACTAATCAATCAACCAACTCAATGTAACTCAAAGCATCTAGTTTATATATATGTATATATACTGTGTGTGTGTGTGTGTGTGTGTGTGTGTGTGTGTGTGTGTGTGTGTGTGTGTGTGTGTGTGTGTGTGTACATTTGAGTGCACGCATAAGTTTACTGTGGTGGCTGTATACACAGATATATATATATACATATATATATATATATATATATATATATATATATATATAGATAGATAGATAGATAGATAGATAGATAATATGAATATCTATTTATATATATGTATAGATAGCTATATTGATATACAAAGAGAGAGATGTATATGTGTGGATTGGTTGCACATACATGATTTTAACTAAGATTTACCTCTGTTTTGCTGATACAATTTGGGGTTGGTGAATATCCCCTTTGCCTAGGACTGTGTGATCACAGAGTTGGATTAAATAATTATCTGGGAGTGTAAGGGGACAGGGGGGCTTTCCACCCTGCAAAATCACTTTTAAAGTTTACATGTTTCAAGAAGTTGCCTTAGAGGATACACAGAAGCATGTCACAATCTGTTTGTCTGCATTAGTGACATTGACATTATAGCCATTTGAGTGTTGCCACTATACCAAGATGTGTCTGTTATTCTAAAAGTGTCTTAGTTCTGGTTTATGCACTTGGGCTCCAAACCAGTTATTTCAAATTAAGAAGGTTTGTGATCTCCACTTTTGTGGAAGGAGAGAGTAGCCTTTGCCCTTCTGAGTTTGGAATTGATGGTGAAGGCTTATTGTGCCTGTTATTCTAAGTGTCTTTGCTCTGATTTAAGCACTTGGGGCCCAAAACAGTTATTTTGCATTAGGGAAGTTTGTGGTCTATACTCTTGTGGCGGGAGAGGATAGTCCATGCCTTTCTGAGCTGGGATATGCTGGTTGAAGGCTTATTGTGTTTGTTATTCTAAACGTGTCTTAGTTCTGATTTAAGCACTTGGGTTCCAAACCAGTTATTTTAAATTAGGAAGATTTGTGGTCTACATTCTTGCGGCATTACTGTCTAGACAGATATTTTAACTGTTATCTAGTTTGCGCATAGCTGTGTATTGCTCATCAAGTTCCAAGCATTATTGACCTATTCAATATTTAAATTTCTTTCCCTTCTCCCTAGTAGATCAGTAGCCAAGGATATGCACTTTCCAACTCTCTCTGTGGACAGTCTAGGTGAAATTAGTATTCTGAGGCATTGTAACAATTGCCTTATATACACCGACAACCCACTTATTCTTAATAAAGCAGATAAATTATGAGAGAAGTAGATACACTTAATGCTGCAGGGAAAACTCTCTCATACAAACAAAACCAATCATATAGAGGTTATCAGTGACACATGAGCCATACCTATTGCACAGGGTAAAGACCTTACAGATAAAATTACATATGTTGAGGCACTTACAGGTAACCTTCCTAAAATACTAAGACTTCCTGCACAGTACAGTCAAAGAAATGGTCCTCAGCCATCACATAAACACGCCATTAAAACACCACCCACAGCTACACACAGTAACTGTGTATACAATACCTGTACTGCTAAGCCCTTAAGGCAATCCATCGCACAGTGAAATTTCCTGTTCATTGGTGATTCTGTTGTGAGGTACACCGATGTCCCCCTCACCAGATTGAGTAAGGAGAGAGTCACAGTTAACTTCCTTTCCTGGGCTAGGATCTGTCAAGTCATTGAACCACAGGTACCAGTATGACACTGTCATAGTCCATGTGGGAGCTAATGACCTGAGACACACCTCCCTTGACTATATGAAGTGAGGCATGATCGAGATGCTGATTATATGTCTCTGGCAGGTATGAGCCTAGCACTAAGCAGCATACTGCCTTCTCCAAGGATGATGCTATCCGTGTTACTAACAGAAAATGATTGATTTTAACAATTGGCTTAGCTTTTGGTGTCAATATTTGATGGTCTGGGATGACATGGTTGACAATTAATGCTGCTTTGCCAGGGACAGTTTAGACTTATTCCCTTTAGGCTTTCAGATATTCGCAAAGACCTTTGCCACTCACATAGTGCCTGTTTTAGACAATGGCAAACTGAAAAACCTACCAACTTAACTGAACCTATGAAGGAACATTTGAAGTAGGTAGTGCTAAATGCTAAAAGTCTTAACAAGGAACTCGACTCCCTACAAGCCTTCCTCTCCCTAGAGAGTGTAGACATCTGTGTAGTAACACATATATTTATTATTATTTATTTTATTTTACATTTGCTTATCTGGAAAGTCCAACTGGGCAAGGATCCCATTTTCAGCCGAGGCCCGGGGAGAAAAGTTTCACAAAGGGTACAGCAAATAGTGTAAATATAATACATGTTAGTAAAGTACAGTACAGAGTCAAAAGTTAATAAACTGCAGTTTAAAGGCCAAGAAAGGAGCAAAAAGTAAATATACTATAAGGAAAACAGTGTGTTACAATAAACAATAAAGTTAAAAGGACATTTTGTTCAGTCATTTGGTTACATTCATCAGTGGCTAGTTTAAAGTCACAAAGAGTACCCAGGCAATATAAGGTTATAATCCCTTTCTGTAGTTCAGATCAGCTACTACAAAGGAACTAACTAAAGGCAGAGGAATCTCAGTCTATATTAAAACCAATCTAACATCCAGACTAGCCAAAGTGCACTGCAACTCATGCATGTACCATAACCTTGCAACATATAGGTCTTTCACTGTTCAACCCACTGTGATATTCTCAAGTACCCCTCTATAGATTTTGAATCCTATATCACTTCTAAAGCACAAGCCCAGTGATTCCTAAATTTTAAAACCAACATCCTGGAAGTGTTGGTCCATTTTCCTACCAGGGGTTCAAACATCCCTGACCTTGTACTCATGACCATAGGAGGCCAGTGTTCCTAACTCAGTAAACACCATAGCATATGCTGAGCTAAATCTCTGAACAGCATACCTTTCAACCTTTTAGTGCAAGAAATCTGGACAATGCCCAACAAAATGGGGGGGGGGGGCAAAGGCTGCAAAGCAGGGACATATTTTAAATATTGCTCATATAATCTTAGAACATTGCTGGATACATACGCTATTAATACTAGTAAAAGTGAGAATGCTCTGGCTAGACACCTCTTGAAATATCCAGGACACAAATTTATGTTTACAGCAATAGATTTTATTCAATCCAACATTAGATGAGGTCCTTATAGTCTATTGCTGGACAACAGGGAGTTATCATGGCAGATTAGAACGAACGCCTTTGTACCACCTGGTCTAAACGACCATTGTAACATAACATGCTTGTTAAAATTAAAAAGTTTAGATCGAAGATAAATGAATACAACAACAACAGACTTTTATGCTATTTGACATAGAAGTTAGGTGTACTAACTTAGATTAATGAAGGAGTGTAACCTCAATATGTATAAGTACTAGGTGTATGGAGATATATATATATATATATATATATATATATATATGTTGAATATACTTTAAAACTTTTAATAATCTTTGTTTTTGTTTTGATTTTAACTTTAGTTGTTAAACACTCTTTGAATAGTTTTATATTTAGTTTTTAACTTGTGATTCAACCATAAAAACTATACCAGGTTTAAATGTATTAAAGTGTATCTTTGTAACAAAACAATGTTACCGGCTTGACATAGTCATGTGACCGTTTTTTACTATTTAAAGAGCGTTTTGAGTTTGTGTATTGTCTGAGGAAGTTGCTTTATGAAAGCGACGAAAAGCGATTTACTCAATTAAAAAAGTACTTGCTTCATTTAATTAACTAGTACCACGTTTTGTTTCGTAGCGACTTTGGTTTTGTGTAGTTCTTGAAAGCCAGTTGTATTTCTTTGGTTACTTGTTTGGACTTCAGTTTATTTCGTATTTAATGGCTTCAGGAACTTCTAGTGGGTCTAGCAGTCCGGTACTGATTAACCCTACACAATCTCAGTCGGAACATTTGAACCTTATGGCCTTAATCAATGCCTTATCTCAACGAGTGGAAGTTCTTTCAGCTCATTTCGATACACAATTTTCTAACTTGGGCAATACAGATATTTCAAATAATTCCAACAGTTCAATACCGCCAGGTCAACAGCATGCTGGTACCGGCAACACAGCGGGAAGTCAACAGCTCCCTCAACGTATCCCTAGTACTCAAACGCACATTTTAGATATTGACTCTACTAATCTGAACCAACAAAATGAATCACTTGCGAGGTGTCTACATGCCCCGAGAACAGAGGCGGGGAACCATTCCAGCGTTGAGGGGCTTATTGGAAGTCCACATTTCCATGAATGGATTAGTGATACGAGAAAGTTTACCTTCAATGAAAACAACAGAGATGGACTACCGGCCAACAACGCATCTAACAAACAGGTTGGTTCCATTGATTAAATTATCCAGTTGAAACTTTTAGATGTTAAATTACTGAAGCTTAAAAAGCTTCAATTAGAAACTATCTATTTTGAACAGTGCCTGAAAGAACAAATTGTACCCAAGAGTTAAGGCACTACCTTTATCCAACTGGTTTAATAGCTGACTCTCTTTTCCACCTTGAATTAAACTCACTGTCTGACCAGCAAGGATTCAACCTTATGAAAGTAATGGTAAAACATTACAACCTTCAAATTACACAACTTTCTAGTGAAGTTTCTGACCTTAACAGCCTCGTAACCAACCATAATGACTTTTGTAGATATAAATTTGAATATGAAAGAACTTTTGCTAGTATAGACCAACTACTAGACCGTTTAAAACTAAACAAAGTCAAAAAAATCAACAGAGACCGGTTGGCATATGAGGAGTGTGTTGCTTATCCTAAGCCACACAGCTCACAAGTAGGGGCTGCGTTTCTAAATTCTATAACAAGCCATAGCAGTAACAATACCATTCATGATGACTACAGTAATGACACAAACAACCAGAATTCTAATATGACTATGGCAGAAGGTCTCGAAGTTGAACCTAATCAAGTGAGACGAAGTGAATGTCTCCGTTCGAACAACAGAGATGGCAACTATAACCAAGGGGGGACGAACGCTTCTAACAACAACAATGGGTATGAAAAAAGTGTAAATTTTTCCAAAGCAACATCATCTGGGGCTATTCAAAAAAAATTCAACAACCGTTTTCAAAAAAACCAACAACGGAGGAACAACAAACGAAAGAGGTAGTACCATCGTCACAACAACAAGTTGTTGTTTTAAAGAACAAAGCGGGTGATTTCCATGTTTACAACTATTCATCTATAGAAATTGACCCAGCCTTGGTTGAACTTCTAGCTAAAGGAAACACATTTGTACCTAGTCATAGAATTGACCTAGTGCAAACAATAAAGGATGTTAAACTTTTTGTGAGGAAACTTAACTTGCAGATTTTGTTTAGAAATTCTGAACATGTTGACAACACCTTTCGTGTTTCAAGCACATACAACCCTCCGCTTCATCCATTATTACATACTTTTGAAAACATCACTGAATTAGACTTGAAATATTTCTATCAATTTAATAAGTCTTTTAAAAACAAGGGTTGTACAGTTAACATCACACAGGATGAGAATTTAGCTTTGAACTTGTTTAGATCTTTACAAGTTAGGTCTATTAAACCAGACAAAGGTGGTGGTATAGCTGTGTTTGACACTAGCGACTATGTAGCCAAGGTTCATAAGCTTCTTGATTGTGAAGCATACGACATAGCCTCAGTCAATGAAGTCAATACCATGTATAAACGTATTAAGGGTTATATAAATGACTTATTCATAGAGGCAATTATTGACATGAATTTACACAATTACATGACTACCTTATGGCCACATATTCCAACCTTATTTGCAGTGCCAAAAATCCATAAGAACTTAACAAACCCACCTTTTAGACCATTAATTGATGGACGTGGGTCGATTACTCATCCCTGCGCTAAGGTTGTAGACAGTATTTTGAAAAAATACTTGGCTAGTGAAACCCAAGTCTGTACAGACTCCTGGTCATTTCTTCACAACATCAATGAGTTAGACTTTGACGCACATAACAACTTTTTAACTATCAATGTGAAAGAGTTATACACATCAATCCTCCACCTGGAAGGTTTAGAATGGGTGAGTCTATTTTTACATGACAAAAAAGCCAACAACCAAGAAATTCATTTAGTGGAAATACTACTGGATATTATTTTAACCAATAATTACTTTACCTTTCAGAACACGTATTATTTACAAAAACAGGGGGTTGCCATGGGTTCCCCCTGTGGTGCTAGTTTCACCAACACTGTGATGGCGTACTGGGAGAAGCACCATGTTTTTAATAACACTACGCACATGTCTAGGATTATATTCTATACTCGATTCCTAGACAATATTTTTATTTTATTTAAAGGTGATTTAGATCAAGCTAATGTCTTACTTGACTATTTAAACAGTTCCACTAGATTTCTTAAATTCACCTTTAACTTCCAGATTGGATCTATAGACTACCTTGATATTTGTTTAACCAAAGACGTTACTAATAGGAAATACATTTCAAAAATACACAGAAAGGACACATATTGTAATGCATTTTTACACTACACAAGTTCACATCCTCAAGTACAAAAAAGGTCGATTGTTAAAGGCCAACTAATTAGAGCAGCTAGGATGGTGTCCAACAACCACAACTTTTTAAATGAATGTGACTTACTAGCAGGAATGTTTAAACAAAGGGGTTACCCCAAAGTACTAGTAGAAACGCTTACACATGAAGTGCACCAGAAAAGACTTATGGGCATTATTAAACCTATCTTATACAAGCATGAAAGTTCCGCCCTCCGTGAAAACAACATGAACAGCTTCATTAGAGGCACATTCCATTTAGATGAAACTTCTAATTTACCTTCAAGTGATAACTTTGAATGTAGTTTTATAACTCAATTTAGTCTCGATTCTACTTTAGTTAGAACTATATTATACAAGAATTGGGGACTTTTCAGTTTAGACCGGACATTAAAAGAAATTTTCGAAGAGCCTCCAAAAATAGTATTCAGGAAAGGTAGAAATTTAAAAACAATATTGGAAGCTACGAGTGACCGAAGACCATTCAATCTTGTAGGTATGACTACTTGTGGCACTTGTAACATGTGTAAACATGTTTCCACAGGTAGGGTAGTCAGTATTAATAAAGTAAAATACCACTTGAAAAATAATTTTAACTGTAATTCAAAAATGCTAGTTTACGTCTCTCTGTGTTCCATGTGTAATGTTTTTTACATTGGAAAGACAGAGCGAAAATTTAAAGAGCTTTTATATGAACATACATACGCTATTAATACTGGTAAAAGTGAGAATGCTCTGGCTAGACACCTCTTGAAATATCCAGGACACAAATTTATGTTTACAGCAATAGATTTTATTCAATCCAACATTAGACGAGGTCCTTATAGTCTATTGCTGGACAACAGAGAGTTATCATGGCAGATTAGAACAAATGCCTTTGTACCACCTGGTCTAAACGACCATTGTAACATAACATGCTTGTTAAAATTAAAATGTTTAGATCGAAGATAAATGAATACAACAACAACAGACTTTTATGCCATTTGATATAGAAGTTAGGTGTACTAACTTAGATTAATGAAGGAGTGTAACCTCAATATGTATAAGTACTAGGTGTATGGAGATATATATATATATATGGGACTACTTCATTTCACCTAACTTCCAATTCACTGACTTTCATTTCACTGACCCCATTTCACTGAAATTTTATTTGACTGACACTTCATTTCACTGACAGTTCATTTGACTGACAAGTATTATTAGCAAGAAAATGGAATATGCCCCCTTCCCCACTGTAGTGTGACCCTGGAGTTAGAATATATAGTTGGGGGTGTGTGGGGGCACAGCCCCCCACATCAGGGGGTGTGGGGGGGCGCAGCCCCCCACTTCATTTCATATGATATTGTTAAGTTTTGATATAATATTGCTTAGTAAAAGAAAAGTAAGTGGGGGGCTTCACCCCCCACACCGCCTGTAGGGGCTGTGCCCCCACACCTAACTATATATTCTAACTCCAGGGTTGCACTACAGTGGGGAGGGGGGCATATTCCATTTTCTTGCTAATAATACTTGTCGGTCAAATGAACTGTCAGTGAAATGAAGTGTCAGTGAAATGAAATTTCAGTCATTTGGTCTCAGTCAAATGGGAGTCAGTGAATTGGAAGTTAGGTGAAATGAAGTAGACCCATATATATATATATATGTATGTTCAATATACTTTAAAACTTTTAATAATCTTTGTTTTTGTTTTGATTTTAACTTTAGTTGTTAAACACTCTTTGAATAGTTTTATATTTAGTTTTTAACTTGTGATTCAACCACAAAAACTATACCAGGTTTAAATGTATTAAAGTGTATCTTTGTAACAAAATAATGTTACCGGCTTGACATAGTCATGTGACCGTTTTTTACTATTTAAAGAGCGTTTTGAGTTTGTGTATTGTCTGAGGAAGTTGCTTTATGAAAGCGACTAAAAGTGATTTACTCAATTAAAAAAGTACTTGCTTCATTTAATTAACTAGTATCACGTTTTTTTTTTCGTAGCAACTTTGGTTTTGTGTAGTTCTTGAAAGCTGGTTGTATTTCTTTGGTTACAAATCAACTATATTTTTTTAAATGGAGTAGCCATGTAGATGAATGTACATATACAAAACACAAGAACATACAGACATAAAACATGCATGCACACACTTTTTCCTCCATATGCCTTCATCTAAATATACTAAATCATATCAAACAAATAATGCAGCTTACAGATAATTCCACAGCTATGACTATAAGAGAAACAGCTATTGTTAATAAGAACACACTTGATATGATAACAATAAGTGATAAATGACAGTCTGACTGATTCAAACATCTATGCCACCTCTCAGTAGACTAATCAATCAACCAACTCAATGTAACTCAAAGCATCTAGTTTATATATATGTATATATACTGTGTGTGTGTGTGTGTGTGTGTGTGTGTGTGTGTGTGTGTGTGTGTGTGGTGAGTGTGTGTGTACATGTGAGTGCACGCATAAGTTTACTGTGGTGGCTGTATACCCAGATATATATATTATATATATATATATATATATATATATATATATATATATTATATATATATATATATATAATATGGATATCTATTTATATATATGTATAGATAGATAGCTATATTGATATACAAAGAGAGAGATGTATATGTGTGGATTGGTTGCACGTACATGATTTTAACTAAAATTTACCTCTGCTTTGCTGATACAATTTGGGGTTGGTGAATATCCCCTTTGCCTAGGACTGTGTGATCGCAGAGTTGGAAGAAATAATTATCTGGGAGTGTAAGGGGACAGGGGGCTTTCCACCCTGCAAAATCACTTTTAAAGTTTACATGTTTCAAGAAGTTGCCTTAGAGGATTCAGAGAAGCATATCACCATCTGTTTGTCTGCATTAGTGACATTGACATTATAGCCATTTGAGTGTTGCCACTATACCAAGATGTGTCTGTTATTCTAAAAGTGTCTTAGTTCTGGTTTATGCTCTTGGGCTCCAAATAAGTTATTTCAAATTAAGAAGGTTTGTGATCTCCACTTTTGTGGAAGGAGAGAGTAGCCTTTGCCCTTCTGAGTTTGGAATTGATGGTGAAGGCTAATTGTGCCTGTAATTTTAAGTGTCTTTGCTCTGATTTAAGCACTTGGGACCCAAAACAGTTATTTTGCATTAGGATAGTTTGTGGTCTATACTCTTGTCGCAGGAGAGGATAGTCCATGCCTTTCTGAGCTGGGAATTGCTGGTTGAAGGCTTATTGTGTTTGTTATTCTAAAAGTGTCTTAGTTCTGACTTAAGCACTTGAGTTCCAAACCAGTTATTTTAAATTAGGAAGGTTTGTGGTCTACATTCTTGCGGCATTACTGTCTAGACAGATATTTTAACTGTTATCTACTTTGCGCATAGCTGTGTATTGCTCATCAAGTTCCAAGTCTTGTTGACCTATTCAATATTTAAATTTCTTTCCCTCCTCCCTAGTAGATCAGTGGCCAAGGATATGCACTTCCCAACTCTCTCTGTGGACAGTCTAGGTGAAATTAGTATTCTGAGGAATTGTAACAATTGCCTTATATACACCAACAACCCACTTATTCTTAATAAAGCAGATAAATTATGAGAGTGGTAGATACACTTAATGCTGCAGGCAAAACTCTCTCATACAAACAAAACTAATCATATAGAGGTGGTCAGTGACACATGAACCATGCCTATTGCACAGGGTAAAGACCTTACAGATAAAATTACATATGTTGAGGCACTTACAGGTAACCTTCCTAAAATACTAAGACTTCCTGCACAGTACAGTCAAAGAAATGGTCCTCAGCCATCACATAAACACTCAGTTAAAACACCACCCACAGCTACACACAGTAACTGTGTATACAATACCTGTACTGCTAAGCCCTTAAGGCAATCCATCGCACAGTGAAATTTCCTGTTCATTGGTGATTCTGTTGTGAGGTACACCGATGTCCCCCTCAACAGATTGAGTAAGGAGAGAGTCACAGTTAACTTCCTTTCCCGGGCTAGGATCTGTCAAGTCATTGAACCACAGGTACCAGTATGACACTGTCATAGTCCATGTGGGTGCTAATGACCTGAGACACACCTCCCTTGACTATATGAAGTGAGGCATGATCGAGATGCTGATTATGTTTCTCTGGCAGGTATGAGCCTAGCACTAAGCAGCATACTACCTTCTCCAAGGATGATGCTATCCGTGTTACCAACAGAAAATTATTGATTTTAACAATTGGCTTAGCTTTTGCTGTCAATATTTGATGGTCTGGGATGACATGGTTGACAGATAATGCTGCTTTGCCAGGGACAGTTTAGACTTATTCCCTTTAGGCTTTCAGATATTCGCAAAGACCTTTGCCACTCACATAGTGCCTGTTTTAGACAATGGCAAACTGAAAAACCTACCAACTTAACTGAACCTATGAAGGAACATTCGAAGTTGGTACTGCTAAATGCTAAAAGTCTTAACAAGGAACTCGACTCCCTACAAGCCTTCCTCTCCCTAGAGAGTGTAGACATCTGTGTAGTAACAAATATATTTATTATTATTTATTTTATTTTACATTTGCTTATCTGGAAAGTCCAACTGGGCAAGGATCCCATTTTCAGCCGAGGCCCGGGGAGAAAAGTTTCACAAAGGGTACAGCAAATAGTGTAAATATAATACATGTTAGTAAAGTACAGTACAGAGTCAAAAGTTAATAAACTGCAGTTTAAAGGCCAAGAAAGGAGCAAAAAGTAAATATACTATAAGGAAAACAGTGTGTTACAATAAACAATAAAGTTAAAAGGACATTTTGTTCAGTCATTTGGTTACATTCATCAGTGGCTAGTTTAAAGTCACAGAGAGTACCCAGGCAATGTAAGGTTATAATCCCTTTCTCAAGTTCAGATCAGCTACTACAAAGGAACTAACTAAAGGTGGAGGAATCTCAGTCTATATTAAAACCAATCTAACATCCAGACTAGCCAAAGTGCACTGGAACTCATGCATGTACCATAGCCTTGCAACATATAGGTCACATGAAGTCCATACTACCTATCTCAATGTACTAGAGTCTTTCACTTTTCAACCCACTACGATATTCTCAAGTACCCCTCTATAGAATTTGAATCCTATATCACTTCTAAAGCACAAGCCCAGTGATTCCTAAATTTTAAAACCAACACCCTGGAAGTGTTGGTCCATTTTCCTACCAGGGGTTCAAACATCCTTGACCTTGTACTCATGACCATAGGAGGCCAGTGTTCCTAACTCAGTAAACACCATAGCATATGCTGAGCTAAATCTCTGAACAGCATACCTTTCAACCTTTTAGTGCAAGAAATCTGGACAATGCCCAACAAAATGGAGGGGGGGGGGAGGCTGCAAAGCAGGGACATATTTTAAATATTGCTCATATAATCTTAGAACATTGCTGGAGTAACGAGGTTTGTGTTAGCATACATTTTCTGAAGGATTTCAAGTCTGAAACTCAAATGTATGTCATTATTTAGTAACTTCAGTCCTCATATCATCCCACTTATTTGCCAGAAAACCACAGCTATTAGGAGGAATAGACCAAAAGTAGAGCCATAAATCTGGACGTTCTGCGAAAATCTGGAGAGTTTAGAGGTATGCTGAACAGCCATATTGATAACTATATAGAGCGCGCTGTGTCCACTCATATTACACTAAGTCAAACTCAAAACACAAGCCACCATGTTGGAATCATAATATCAATCAGTTATACAACAAAAGAAAAAAAGCTTGGCCAAGCATAGGAGGAACAAACCGTACATACTAAAACCCCCCCTGACCAACCTAAACAGGCAGTTAAGAAGGTTAATTAATACTTCAAATGTAAAATCTGAAGAAAAGATAGCTTCTCAGCCAAAGGACAACCACAAAGCTTTCTACAACTATGTCCGTAACCCCAGGGGAAATACACAATTGGTAACTGTGTAGAACATATTGTAAATAGCATCACACACACTAAAATAGATGCCATTACCAACCTTTAGGCTGACAGGTTCATATCAAATTTTCTCTCCCCACTCCCCCATGATAGTCCAAAGGAAATACCATGTGCTACAATCCTCCCACAATTACTAGGGAAAAGGTCATCAATGCACTTTCCAAGGCCAAAAACAGACTGCATCGATGGACCATGAAAGCATCCCAGGATGGTCTACTTGAGTCAATTTTCAACTGTAGTCTTCAATCAGATTTTGTCCCCAAGGAATGGAAGATGGCTGCAGTCACTCCACTACACAAATGAGGTCCAGTCACTGATCCAGGTAACTGCATGCCCATAAGTCTTACCAGCCTCATATGTAAGGCCATGGAAAAAATCACCATGGACATGATAAATGAGGAAAGAGGTAACCTGGAAAAGCTGGACCCATCACAGTTTGGCTTTGTTAAAGGAAGGTCATGCCTATTAAATCTGGTGGACTTTTTTTAGGTGTAAACCCTTTTATCACATGCTAGATAGACAACAGGCTCACTGATAGAACTCAGGAGATCGAAATAGGTGAGGCCACCTCCAGCAAGACGCCAGTCACTAGTGGAGTACCCCAGTGCCTGATACTTAGGCTGCTCCTTTCTGGCTTCTATTTCTTTGAAATGGAAGCAAATGCTGAAGGTTTATGGTTGACAAAGTTTGCAGATGATTACAAGCTGGGGGTTATCATGAACTTCCATGCAGACGCTAGCATTGTTCAAGAAGGTCTACCTTTGACTATCAAATCGTTCCAAAAAACATGGTGTTAAACTCAATGCTAAGAAATGCATAACTGTACCCTTTGGGAAGTCAAGCATCCAGGCTAATTACCGTGTTGATAATACACCCCTAAGAGTTGACCCAGGGGTCAGGGATCTGGGTACACACGTAGACAGTAGCTTTACCTTCGACCACCACGTGGCCACTGTGGTAAGGAAATTCTTTTATGTTGCACATCTTATAAGTAAGGGCATAGCAACTTGGTCCAAAGAGATCATGATCCCAGTATACTCAGTCCTTATCAGACCAATCAGAGTGCAATGCTCCTTTTGGTATGTACCTTGTTAGGCATATGCAGCAACTAGAGCAACCTCAGAGGTTCCTTACAGAAAGAATACAAGGCATAACAAACCTGCCTTATGCAGAGGGCCTTAAAGCCATTTACCTCTACTCAGTCACCTACAGATTTCTGAAGGGTGATCTATGCCTGGTTAACAAGGCATC
>NC_056741.1:1519803361-1519893361 GCF_019279795.1 Protopterus annectens
CATATCTATTATAATACAGATTCAATATTTTAGCAACAGAGAGCTGTAACACCTGACAGAGCAGGTGTGGTTGTTATATCTGTCAAATCCATCCTGGTTTATGACTCTGACTTATTTTCCAGATATGCATCTGCTACTTACGTATTCCTCAGACATAGCAACATATAATGATTTCCAAATGTGACTGTACGATGTTATATTACCTGGCAGTATAACAATACAGTGTATCCAATTTGCTATTTTTAGCTGTGATTTTGCTCATTATTCCATCTGTTACTTAGCCCTGGCAGTCTGCAGCATTTCACAGTGCCTTTTTAATCTATACAACTGAATCATTGCTTAACCTTGATAGTGAGTATGTAATTATCTCATGAATAGCATGGTTACAGTTTGGCAGCAGCTTACATCTGTTATAGTCTGAAAACAACCTCTACTACACGGAAATGCCGTATGATGTTTTTGAGATACAAATTCATCATTCAGACTTGTAAGGTGTGTAATGTATACCTTTATAAAGCAGTCTGATATTACTAAGATCAGACTTGGTAAAATGGCTGCTTGATGTTTTCATGATAGACTGATTTCTATCCTTCAGTATTGCAAATATTAACAATTATATAATCAGGAGAGAACTAACTCTTCATGACCTTTCCTTAGTCTAATCAAACATTTGCCCCTTCACAGGTGCAGAAGTACCATTTGTGGGTAGTAAATAAGCAGTGCATATTTTGGGGTACATTTACACAACTATTAGTCCTGTCTTATAATAGTTTATAATAATGTCTCCTTTTTCCTTATCGTAATTTTCTGCTGTGATGTTTTTGATGGTTAGCAGTCATTATTTGTTACTGTGGTCAGTATGCATCCTGAAGTATGTGCCGTTGGATATTAATCAATCAAAACAAGGATAGTAAGAATACAAAATGAAATACAAGGGCTGGAATATACTGTATTAACATCACAGTGTGCAATATTAAATTATTTCTGCAATGTATGTGTTCCATTTAGAGGATACATGTCTAGAATGTCTGTGCATTACGAACTGTAATGGAAATATAAATTCTTTTAATTTTAATGCGGTGGTGGTGCTGCAGTAGTGTTGTCACCTCACAGTAAGACGTTGTCCTGTTCGATTCTCAGCTAAAGCATCTTCTGTGTGGAGACATGCGTGAATGGGCGCACCTTCGTTGAAGGTTGTGCATCAGAGCTGGCAACTCAGTACATAAAAATCTACTGCCAATCATTAGCGGACCGGAGTTCCGCTGTGGCGACCCCTAACCGGGAAAAGCCGAAAGACGCAACAACAACAACATATGTAATCTAGTTGTGAATCTGCCTACCTCAGAACCTTTTCAGACACAACCCAGACTACAAAACTTGTGGAAATGCACTATCTGCACTATTTATGGGCACTTTAAAGTAATCAGCCAACTAACATGTTCCTTGGAGAAAGGGAGAGACTGGAGTACTCACATAAAATCCACGAAGACACAGAGTGGGGACAAACTCCACCTAAATAATAGCAATGTCTGGATATAACAACTAAGCTCCAGACCTAGGGTTGTAATGCAGATCTTCTAAACTTTGATGCATCAAACTATCCATATCTTTTATTTGAAGTGAAATAAAAGGACAAAACTTACACATTTGTACTTATATAAAAATATGTCTCAGGCTATATATTCAAAAAATGGTTTAAAAGGGTCCCAGTGATGGCTCTAAAAGTAGATGAAGGCAGACTACCTGCTCCCCACAGGGAAAATCTATAAGTACTCAGGTACAGACTTCCCACTCCCAAAAGGGGAAATCTAAAGAAGTTAAATGTAAATGATCCATCTTCCTGCAGAGGAGATCTGTGTGTAGTCAGATATAGATAACTTACTACCTGCAGTGGATATTTATGATCAGATGAATGTGGACTAAACTAACCCTTACAAATTAAAATGTAGACCTTTCTTCACTGGGTAGATCTTTGAGTAGCCAAATGTAGATTACCTGCTCCCCACAGTGTAGACCTATGAACAGATGAATGTTGACTACCAACTAGCCCCAGGGGGATCTAAAAGAAGTCAAATGTGGACTGCCTTCTTTTTACAGAGTAGATCTTTGAGCACTCAAATGTAGGTTACCTACTCTACACAGTGGAGATCTATGAGCAGATAAATGTAGATTACCTGCTCCACACACTGGAGATCTATGAGCAGATAAATGTAGATTACCTGCTCTACACAGTGGAGATCTGTGAGCAGATAAATGTAGATTACCTGCTCCACACACTGGAGATCTATGAGCAGATAAATGTAGATTACCTGCTCTACACAGTGGAGATCTCTGAGCAGATAAATGTAGATTACCTGTTCTACACAGTGGAGATCTATGAGAAGATAAATGTAGATTACCTGCTCCACACACTGGAGATCTATGAGCAGATAAATGTAGATTACCTGCTCCACACACTGGAGATCTATGAGCAGATAAATGTAGATTACCTGCTCTACACAGTGGAGATCTGTGAGCAGATAAATGTAGATTACCTGCTCTACACAGTGGAGATCTCTGAGCAGATAAATGTAGATTACCTGTTCTACACAGTGGAGATGTACGAGCAGATAAATGTAGATTACCTGCTCCCCACAGTGTAGACCTATGAACAGATGAATGTTGACTACCAACTAGCCCCAGGGGGATCTAAAAGAAGTCAAATGTGGACTGCCTTCTTTTTACAGAGTAGATCTATGAGCACTCAAATGTAGGTTACCTGCTCCACACACTGGAGATCTATGAGCAGATAAATGTAGATTTCCTGCTCTACACAGTGGAGATCTGTGAGCAGATAAATGTAGATTACCTGCTCTACACAGTGGAGATCTCTGAGCAGATAAATGTAGATTACCTGTTCTACACAGTGGAGATGTACGAGCAGATAAATGTAGATTACCTGTTCTACACAGTGGAGATTTATGAGCAGATAAATGTAGATTCCCTACTCTACACAGTGGAGATCTACGAACAAATACACAGAGATTACCCTCTTCCCATAGGGGATATCTGTGATTTGTCAAATGTAACCACCAGCAGAAATATTGCAGAAGACAAGCTCATTCAATCTTCCTCTCCCAGAATGTTTTACACAGGGATCAATGCTAGTGTGAGACTGCAGTTGTGCAGTCCTTACTGAAAGTTATATCATTATCCTAATGTGCAGCTATTGGGTTAGTATGCATGAAAAATAGATGTGGGTGGATGTCTATACCATAGGGCTTGACCATTGCAAAAAAGAATGCCAACAGGGATTTCATCTACTGCTTAAAAGGTAGTAAGCAATCTCATACAGCAGATCAATTAGACTGATCTGTCATAAATTAAATCGGTGTAAATGCCGATTCTGAAGAAGTAATTATCTCTAAGAGCAGAGTATAATTTAATCACAAAAAGATTATCTTTGTCCTATTGCTGCTGGACCAGAAGCAACTAGGCTAGAACACAAAGTCTCTCTAGGTTAACAGGGTAAAAGCACAAGCAGGAGAGGGGACTACAAAGGCGGAAAGTATAAGGTGGTCTGAAACGTGTTTAAAAGGAAAGAAGGATACACAACTGTGGTAGTGCATTTTTAAAATGAAAACACTTTCTAGATAGAAGTAGGATATACAAAACAAATTCCACAAACTGGAGAAATGCCCGGTTTACACCTCAGAGCAGAATTAAAATAAAAAGAAAGCAACGAACTGACCACAGCTTGGTGAATTCAAACAGTTTTAATAAAACACATAAGAGTAAGCGCTTTCATGATTTGCAACTAATCGGTTCTTCAAACTCCATTCATACAAATAAAACAACTAAATTTAAATTAATACTGACCTATCTGATACCACATCCTATATGACATCATTAATTAATAACAATTAAAAAATTCTAAGCTTTAAATTAGTATACAAAAAATAGTAATAAAATGTGTCATATCTTCTTCTTCTTCTTCTTTTGGCTTTTCCCCGGTTAGGGGTCACCACAGCGGATCACCTGTCTGCTCATGATTGGCAGTGGAGTTTTACGGTGTCGAGTTGCCAGCCTGGTGCCCAGCCTTCCACAGAAGGCACACACATGCACACACTCACACCTAGGGCCAATTTAGAGTGTCCAATCCACCTACAGCATGTCTTTGGGATGTGGTAGGAAACCGGAGAACCCAGAGGAAACCCACGCGACCACAGGGTGGACATGCAGACTCCACACAGAAGGCACCCCAGCCGAGAATCAAACCGGAGAACCTCTTGCTGTGAGGCGGCAACGCTAACCGCTGCAGTGTGTCATATAATTAAACCAATAAATTCAATGTTTCAGAGGCCTAGCTTTCAGGAAGGGTTTCAGTGAAACTACACCATTCTCTAGCACCATAAAATTAAATATATGTTGTGTGTCCTCAGTTAACACATGTTTCGCTAGAGCATTAGTATCCTTCTTGTTAGTTATATCTCTTAGAGGAGATTTTGCTTAATTTTTGAAAAAAAACTGGAACATCCTAAGGTCAATCAGTGAACTGGATGGGGTTATTGATGATAGACCACATTTTTGTTTTAGTAACAAGAAATCTCTTAAAAGACAACTTTGTTATAAAACAAGGAACAACAGATGCTTAATAAAATCTCAAAGAATTGGCACATTTCCATGCAGGAACTGCATGGCATGTAGTTGTCTGTATAGTAAACCTATCTTTTCACACACCATTTTTGATACAGAAATTAATTTCTATGCAGACTGTAAAACACAGCACTTAGTTTACTTCAGTTTTTGTACTAAATTTTCATTTTTTACATAGGGAAAACCAATAGATGCCTCAAATAACATGTATTAGAACATCTAAGAGATATAACTAACAAGAAGGATACTAATGCTCTAGTGAAACGTGTTAACCGAGGACACGCAACATATATTTCATTTTATGGTGCTAGAGATTATTGAACAAAACATTAGAGGGGGTGATATAAACAACAGAGTAGAAGAAACAGAGCAGAAATGGATACTACAACTACAGGCAGATAAACCACCAGGGCTAAATGGTGTAGATTCACTGAAACCTTTCCTGAAAGCTAGGTCTCTGAAACATTGAATTTATTGGTTTAATTACATGACACTTTTTTATTACTATTTTTTTGTATACTGCTTTAAAGCTTAGAATTTATTAATTGTTATTAATTAATGATGTCATATAGGATGTGGTATCTGACTGGTCAGTATTAATTTAAATTTAGTTGTTTTATTTGTATGAATGGAGTCTGAAGAAGCGATTAGTTGCAAATCGTGAAAGCGCTTACTCTTATATGTTTTATTGAAACTGTTTGAATTCACTGAGCCGTGCTCAGTTCCTTGCTTTAGAAATAGGATATAGCTAGGTGCTTTGTAATACATTAGCTGGAGTAACTTACATGAGCGAGGAATTTATGTAATGAATATTATTCTTTGCAACTGGACATGTCTTTATTTTCATAACAAGAGAACTCCTAAGTGAGAAAAAGTGGAAAGCTCTGTGTACATTTTACATACTGCATGTCTGTGCATACTGTTCAAATTTAAATGGCACTGCTGCTTAATTACATGTTTAAATGCACATGCTTGCCTTTGTCAACTCAGATGTTCTTGCATATATGCTATATAAAATGCATGGATATTTGCATTTACTTCCTTAATGTTTTCATAAGGACTATGTTAAATATGTCATAGTGACAGACATTAGATAAAAAACAGATTTTTAGTTCTGTACTTCCCTTTCTAAAATCTCCTGGCAGCATATGTCAAGTCACTAACAAGCAAAGGGCTGTAAAATTAAATGATTTTAGTTTAACATTTTCAGCAAAAACAGGCAATTTACTGCAGGTTGCAGGCCTTAGCTTACATCTATCTAGGGTGGTCCCTTAATATCATTATTATACGCCTGTTATACACATATTTGTGGTTAGCAGTATCTAAACAGAGACATATGTATTTGTCCATGTCCGTATGCATTTATGTATATGTGCATATTTATCCAACACATATTGAAATAAGTTAGAATTTATTTTATATGTTTAAGAGACAGAGGGAGAGAGCGAGAGAGAGAGAAGTCCTATCCTTAATGCGCAATATCAGAATACTGCATGTCAATGAATGGCAGAGGAAAATGTCCAAGATGGTGATGCTTGGTGGCCATAGGACGAGAGTCTAATACTGTACTTTTGTATTATGGTTGTTCTCCATTTTGAAACTTTCTCAACCTAATACTGGATCTTTTATGTCCAGCTGTACTTAAATGATTTGCTGACCCAAGTCTTGCTCGCTTGTTTCATTACCTTCTGTTAACTGCTATGATTAGTACTACATTTACAGTTCCTAAATACAAGAAACTTAAAGCTTCGCCTATCAATGAATTGACATCTGTGCTGTTTACTACAGTGGTTACATTAAATGGCTTTGTGCTACACTGTTATCAATTTATGTCAGAGTATTTCTCTTTGAGCAATTTACTTGTGAATTTTACTTCTGATGTGGTTTCATACGGTTGTAATTAGAAGGACCATAGTGTACATAGGTACATAGGTGTGTACTAAGCTAATGATCCTGGAGCCTTTACAAGCCTAGCCCATAGAAATGCCCTGGCGTTGTGCCGCCTGATGTTAGTTCCCAGTGACTCTATCATCATATCTGACAATGGCCATGACTATTTGATCCAGAAAGGTTGTAAATGATCAAGTGGTACATTATCTCAAAAAGCTTTGAGAAGAACCTGGGAAGAGAGAAAGCCAGATGTTGGAGATGAAAGGTGAGAAGGACAGAAACAGATGTTATGAGAATGAATCTGGGAAAACAGGACTTGGGAATTGGGAAAAAGCAGTTGAAAAATGGAATGCCATATGGGAGATTTAACCAGACAACACATAGGTCATATGCCTGATGATGTTTGGGAAAGGGCAGGATCCGATAAGTGACAGCAAAAAAAAAAAAAAAAATCAAAAATACTAGTGCTCAGAATACATTCAGAAGACTGAAGCTTTCAAAGCTGTCGGCCTTCTGAATGCATTCCTTGTGCTCGCAGGGTAAACAGAGGGGGCATGAGGAAGGAAAGATAGATATAAGAAGCTTCAGCATTTCAAACCTATAATAGGTGATTGGAAAGCTGAAGATGAAGTAAATGGGATTCTGGAAGACAGAACAATAGGCAAAAGTATGAGACCGGCACAGAGTAGAAATAAATACCCCAAATGACTCTGAGCAAGAATGAAATAGAGGGGTATGAAAAGGCTCTGTGGAAGTAGCGGAAGGACCAAAACAGGATAGATAAGGTCACCACACAAAAGGGTGCAAATACTGGCAATCGGGAAAAGACAGCAAATTCACAGATTGTCCCAGGAAAGTAAAACAAGTAAAGATACACATGTGGCTGAAGGATTTATTTATTTGTCCATTTATTTATTTCCAGTTTGATGACTGCGAAATTCCACTGGGCTAAACAGAGTGCATTTTCAATGGAGGCCAGGGGAGGAAAGCTCCAATAGCAGTTAACAGAATATAACATAAGTAAAGTACAGAATACACAGTATACAAAAGCATAAATATACAATTTAAAATACAAATATGTGGAAACGATTGCTTATGTAATGTTACAATAGTGTCTTAAACAATCAGCAACTGTACATGCAACATTACCATTGTTACTCTTTATACTGTAAGTCTTCTTTTACAAGAAGATCCCAAATAAATCTTGAATCTTAAATGTAAACAGTAAAGCGGGTAACTAACGGTGTCATAACTATGGCAGGTGTTTAGCATGCTGCCTGATGTGTCTCAGGTCAAACGATCATTTAACAACACTAAACATTGTTGACTGGAAGCACATAGGGGCAGGTATACACAAAAATGGAAAAGGATTAAGAAAATGCATGAGAGTAAATAAAACTGTCTGCTGAATACTCAGAAATGGAGAACAAGGGAATACTAAATGCAGTCAAAAATACTGTGGATTATAACTGAGTTTGCCAAAAAAAAAAAAGAAAAACAGATTTCTAGAAAAACATTAAAGGAAAATATGGACAAAATTACAAGGACTACTAGGGATTCATCCTTTAGTTCTGAGATCACACTTTTTGTGTCACAGTAGGATAGTAGGATAATTAAAACATCGGTAAGAATGTATGTCATTCTCCTTTAGAACATAAGAGAAAATAAGATGTAGAAAAATATAGACGTGCCTTCCCTTGGTTGGTAGCAGACTCGAGGTATCACTTCTGAAAGACTAAATTGTCAAGGATTTAAAGTTTAGTCAGACACACACAGACAGCTAATTCTGAGTAATGAAGTCATGTTAGACACAACCACTGGAACTGATTTTGTTAAGTGTGGACTTGCATAATCAGCTCTAAAGAAGTCCTTAAGTCTGTGATATTTATTATCTGTTTCTTTGTCTCTATAACTTATGGTAATTTAATAGTTTGAGTAGCTGATTCTCATGTTATATTAGTCAGACTTCTCCAATGTTGTTATAATGTATTTGCATATTTAATACTGCATTTTTCTCTTCATCTGTACTGTAAGCTACCACTCTCCCCAGGATTCAGCAAGCACTGCACGGCATGCAGGAATAGTGCAGGACATGTTGTTTTCTTTCGGCTTTTCCCAGTTAGGGGTCACCACAGTGGAACTCCGGTCCACTAATCATTGGCAGAAGATTTTTATGGTGCTGAGGTGCCAGCTCGATGCCCAGCCTTCAATGAAGGCACGCCCATTCTACGCATGTCTTTTGAATGCCACTAGACTGTGGGGAGGACATGCAGACTCCACACAGAAGGAGATCAAGCCAAGAATCGAACGGGAGAACCTCTTGCTGTGAGGCAACAATGCTACCACTGCACCACCGCAGCTTGTACAGGAATAGTGCAGGATATGCTGGAGCCAATATGGCCATTGAGAGTTCAAGGAACAAGATTCCTGGATGTGCATGAGTGCTCCTGCACCATTCCTGCACAGACACAGCTCCTGTATGCTAATTACTCCATTTGCAGATGAAAACCATGAAAATTAGGTGAATTTGCGATCCAGGAAGCTGGCAGCTGTCCGTGCACGACTAGTGTAACCTGCAGAAATTTACTCGGTTAGTAACCAAGTACATTTCTGCAAACTACAAAACAGAGCCATGACAGCTCCAAATAAAGGTTGCATATAATGTGTAAAGTATGCCTATGGCCACTGGCATGGAAAACAGTTGCAAAAATAAAAAAATAACTTTTATTTTATTTTGGCCGATTTCAGCCATTTAAGTGTAGGGCAGCGGCACGCAAATGGGATAGGCCAAAAAAGAAAAGAAAAACCCTGAAAAAAACTTTCTCTGCAAAATCAAAATTTTGCCATTATAGTCGATGGCAGCAGAAGACAAGAAGGCCAGTGAATAGTGGTTGCTAAGGGGGAAGCCTCAGTGTGGGACCTGTAACTACCAAGCAATCCTATGCAAATGAGGGGAATGATACTGAATCACAGATTTCCCCTCATGGCTAGTCTGCACCCAACCATGTAGGTGCAAGAAGACCATGGTGCAAGCCTAAGACCTAGCTGACATCACAGAGAGGTGTGACAGGCATACTGTAAGCTTACTGGAGCCCTGTGGCTCGGGTTTGCCCTTAACTTAACAGAGCTAATGAAGGGTGTGTGTCTGAAGCTGCCTAGCACTCTTTACATTGCCTAAACAGGTGTGCGTGACGAGCAATGGGGTTTAAACAAAACAAAAAAAAAAAGTAAACCAGGAAATAGCAGCTCCTTGCACATCTGAGCACTGTGTTTGCACAGCACACCTCTGGGCTTAAACAGGAAGGCAATAGGAAGGCAAAACAGCAGTAGGAAGGTAATGAAGGAGAACTAGCATAGCTGGCAGGTGAAGTGTATGAGAATCAGCTAATTACACAGGCAGCAGCCCAGCCCAGCACACTACTATAAACTATGCAAACACCTTTCCCTCAGTTTTTTCCCACAACCTCTACACCACTGGTGTACACAAACGGGGAAATTTTAACAAAAGCAACAAAATGATAGGGGGTGCATTTGCTCTCATAAATCAACATGTGGAAGAGGCGAAGGGTGAGGAGGATGAGAATTCTGATGACCAACCCACAGGGAGGAGGAGAAGGAGAAAAGTGTACAGACCAAGGGTAACCTACCAGGGGCTACATAAGCTGGAGATAGTAGAGCACTATAGAGTGGACAGGGACCTTCTACAGCAAATTGTTGAGCTGTGCTGGCCACGCCTCACACACAGAACCAACAGGGGGGAACCCATCCCAGTGGAAACCAAGGTATGTGTAGGCCTAAGAATACTAGCCACAGGTACCTTCCAAAGGCCAACTGGGGATATCATGGGGATCTCACAGGCATCAGCATCCAGGGTACTCCACAAGTTCCTGGATGCCATGTCAGCACATGCCAGTGAGCACATATATTTCCTCAACACCAGTGAGGCGTTGACCAGCAATATGCATATCTTCCACCAAATAACAAAACACCCTGAGGTAGTGGGTGCTATAGACTGTATGCACATGCACATCAAAGCACCACCCAGTCAGTGTGGTAGAGTCTACATAAAATGCAAGGGCTTCCCCTCTATCAACTGCCAGGTTGTGTGCGATGCCCAGGGCATTATAATGAATGTGTGTGCTGGCAGCCCTGAAAGCTATCACGACTCCCACAATTGGCATATGACGCAGCTGTACCAGAGATTTGCCAATGGTGACATCCTATACCGCCACCTAGAGAGGGATGCTGGTTACGCACTGGAGCCATGGCTGATGACACCCATCAGAAATGCACACACACCCAAACAAGAACTCCATAATGAGGCACATGCACAGACCAGAATCATAATAGAGCATGTGTTTGGGATGCTCAAGTCACGGTTCCAGTCCCTGGATATATCCAGTGGAGCCTTGCAGTACTCACCAGCTACATGCACCCAAATTGTCATTGTATGTGCCATGCTACACAATATGATCTTGCAGAAACATCTGCAGCAGGAGCAGCATGTGACAGCACCACGCAGCCTCCCCACCATTGCCAATGCCTGAGTGACTCAGAGGATGAACAACTTGAGCCTGCCCACTAGGCAGAAGGAGGCGTGCCCAGTATGCCTGTGCCTTGGCAAAAAGGCTATGCATAGCACATACACTGACATGGTAGGAACCTAGGGAATGACACCTCTCTCTGACTTGCACATACAGTAAAAGGGATGCCACAAATGACACTACCTGTACTTAACCATGTATAGGGAGTGTACTATGTGCATTTGACATAGACAGCCCTCCAGCACCATCCTCAATACTGGCACAGCCACAAGGTAAGTCACTCTCCCTATCAATTCCTGAATGGAGTAGTATGTTTTGTTACTTGTATCGATGGTATGGATGTGAGCATGAAAGTGAATCGGGTGGCTGAATGGGATGCCAGCAGATATTAGACACCTATATTGGCAGCATGAGATCTGTAACAAATACTGGTGTCACCATAGTAGCCAGTACTAGACAAGGTGACAAAACCAACTACAGGAAATGTGGTGGGCCAAATGTGTGTCCATAGGACACACACATGCCAGTCAGAGAGGCTCACATACCCAACAACAGTCTCAGCCAGCAGGACAGGCATAGACAAACACAAAGCAAGGCTGTGCTAAGGCCTCTGATTGATGACTATGGAGAACAGCCTCCCTCCAGACCTACACAGACAGCCTACAATAGGTGAGACAGTGGGATGTTAGTTCTGAAGGGTAAGAAGTCTGAAACTGAAATGTAGGTCAATAAAGCCTAAGAACTATAGTACACTGATATGCCTCTAGTCTGCATGATAGGTCAGAATGCAGAATGAAATGGAGTACCTGAAATACCAGTACAGTCACAGGAAATGTGTACAGTTGTCAGGTGTGCCCCCTCTCCCACAATCCTATGTAGAAATATAGTAACATGTATGTGTAGGTATAATAACAGTGGAACACGGATTACCTGAGCCAGCCAAAGTAGCAGGATAGATTGTAGCACATGTACAATATGCATGGCTGTGTGTTAGGTTGGTGTGTTTTGTATATTGTGTGAGAGTGGTCAGCATGTAGGTATGGTGGGTTTTGTCCTGGTGGCCATTGGCCAGTACTGCCGATGACATGGCCAAGTTCTCACAACTGCAGTGCCAAACACAATGCATCCCAACAAGACACATTCCGGCAGTAAGACATAGTAATTGTTCGGATGTAATATCTGTCACCATCTGAAAGATGGACATGGCATGAATGTTGGCCCAGACATACAAACAGTACACAGGTAGAAGTACCCTAGACAGACAGTGTATAAAATGTTACTGTCAAATGGACACACCTTTGGAATTGTACATACAGGTTAGCAGCACATTAGTTGGGTTTGTAGTATGGAATACTGATGTCATCTGGCCAAACATTGGCAGACCACAGAGGTCACAGGTATGAAGTACTGAGAAACTGCAGATGTCCCTGCACAAGCCAGCATAAGTGTAATGCCCCACTTATGTCTGTGAGTCAGCTGCAGATAGCTTCCATAGCACACATGCAGCCAGCTCACCCCACCATCAGCCACAGATTTATCACAGGTCATATCCTTGCTGTTGGGAATGAGTACAGTATGACACCCACTTCTGTATGGGAATACCCACAGAATGCAGTATGCTGAAGAGGTATCCCATGCAGGTGTGTCCCTAGCAGTAAGTAGCACCCTGCCAGCATCCACATAATGGATAATAAGGACAGAAACTATTGCCATTAACACTTTGCACACCTACCCTGTCACCTCAGGGGAATATAGTGGCTTGCAGCCTGGGACTGTAGGAGTGACACAATGCAACAGCCTGCTACAGATGGCCTGCATCACTACCAAATGTCCTACAGTCCTCTGTCAAAGGCCTGTGTCTCACCCGTACTGCCAATGTATATTATCTCATGGACTCCCAAATAACAACATACAGTCCACAGAACCCAAATGCAAGGCCATGTCGACAAATCCCAGTAACATGTCCTCCATGTCCTACTGCATGAACTGTGGACCAACCCCAAAATACTGCTGGGATGAAGTGATAACTATAGGCAACTTATCAGATAATGGTTGCATAATGTTTGGAAGAGGACAGAATAACAGAGGGTGGGAGGTAGGAGCATGGACGCCATGGAGTGTGTGAAGTCTGAAACTCAGCAGTGTGCGCATACTATCCCTGTCTGCAAACACAGGAATAGGTGGCTACAAAGCTGCTTCTAAACCACAATGTGAAGGGGTAATGACAAGAAATATGAACCCTGCCTCTGGGTAACCTGTGTGAATCTGTAGAGCTGTGAGGTATGGCCGCAGCAGGATATGGCCATACTGTCACGTTGATGGATGTACAAGCATGGGATCCTCAGCCACCATTGAACCATTTACACAGACCCATCAGCCAATGTCTGCAGCTTCCCCTCCAGAATGACATGATTGTGCAAGAATATGTAGGCTGCAGACCACAATACTGGACACAGCTTCAATCACCCTGTGTTCCCCAGGAAATGACTGCAAGCAAATACGTATACCAGACAGTAGTTGATGACATAATACATCACAGTGTAAAACAGTACATATGTCTGAATATCTCTGCCAACACTAAAACCATGTAGCAGAAGTAGCACAGACACAGTTGCCTACAGTAACCCACTATCCTTTGCCCATTTTGACCCCATATTGTCAACCAATCTACAGATATCCCACAGAAACAGGTTGCTAGCTGTAGGCGTAAAACACAAAAACCTGCACTGGAGTACAACCTACCTGGAATGGATTCACACATTCAGTACAGAAGGTCATACTGGGCATGCTCCCACATTTAAATGAAGCCCATGTCTGGTGACAACAATGGACTATACATATCTGACAGTCACAGATGTTTGTGCACACACTCCACACTGCACACCAGTCATGATTTGCACACACATTGGATAGGAATACACACATATATCCAAGGACAACACACTATAATAGGCCAAACCTACAGATACATAGATTTGTGGAAGAGAGTGACAGACAGTGACTAAGAGCCTCCCATCATGAGGCCTGTCCCAGCCAGCATACATCCACTTGGCTAAAATCACATGATGTGCAAATGTCAATCACTGCAGACATTTGCCTCTGGTATCCCTCAGCACTATAGTGTCTGTGGTGCTTCTAACTGTGTAACATAACTGTACAAGTCATTATTCATCTAACAGTTGCATACACATACCTGTTAAATTTAAACCTGTGTGTGACTGAGTGTTGTATGTCTGCTTCCAGATGAATGGTTTATGGCCCATGCACACACACTGCCCTACTTTGGCAAGCCTGCTGATGTAATTCACCTTGAAATACACCTTTGGTGAAAGAGTATCCCTATAAGCTCCATGGCACGTGCTAAAACTGTGTAATGCTATAGTGTGATGTACTAGTTCCATAGGAGTTCTAATCCCAGACATAGCAACTGTGAGATTGTGTGTGTTTGTGTGTGTGGTTGGTTGAACTGTGAGACTGTGTTTGTTTGTGTGTGCGGTTGGTTGTGTGTGTGTAGGGATCAATACTTTGGTGGCCATTCACAGTCACGACACTCCCCATTGCCCTACTTTGGCAAGCCTGCTGATATCATTCACCTTGAAATACACCTTTGGGGAAGGAGTAGCTCAGTAAGCTCTGTGGCATGTGCTCTTACTGTGTAATGCTGTAGTGTGATGCACTAGGTAGGTAGGCATTTTAATCCCAGACAAGGCAACTGTGAAACTCTGTGTGTGTTTGTCTGTGTAGGGATCAATGCTTTTGAGGCCATTCACAGTCATTACAATTTCTATTGCCCTACTTTGGCAGGCCTGCTGATATCATCCACTTTGAAATACACCTTTGGGGAAGAAGTAGCAGAGTAAGTTTTGTGGCATGTCCTATAACTGTGTAATTCTGTAGTATGATATACTACTTAGGTAAGAGGTCTAATCCCAGACATGCCAACTGTGAAACTTTGCATTTGTATGTGTAAGAATCAAAGCTTTTGAGGCCATTCCAGTCACTACAATTTCCATTGCCTTACTTTGGCAGGACTGCTGATGTCATCCACTTTGAAATACACCTTTGGAGAAGGAGTAGCCCAGTAAGCTCCGTGGTGCATCCTATAACTGCGTAATTATGTAGTGTGATGTACTAGTTAGGTAGGAATTCTAATCCCAAATATGGCAACTGTGAAACTTTGCGCATGTGTTTGTTTGTATGTGTAGGGATCAATGCTTTTGAGGCCATTCAAAGTCACTAAAATTTCCATTGCCCTACTTTGGCAGGGCTGCTGATGTCATTCACTTTGAAATACACCTTTGGGGAAGGAGTAGTCCAGTAAGCTCCGTGGCACATGCTATAACTGTGTAATGTTGTAATGTGATGAATTACTTCGGTAGGAGTTCTAATCCCAGACATGGCAACTGTGAAACTTTGTGTGGGTGTGTGTCTGTGTGTGTGCTTATTTGTATGTGTAGGGATCAATGATTTTGAGGCCATTCACAGTCAGTACAATTTCCATTACCCTTCTTTGGCAGGCCTGCTGATGTCATTTACTTTGAAATACACCTTTGGGGAAGGAATAACCCATTAAGCTCTGTGGCTCATGCTATAAATGTGTAATGCTGTAGTAGGATGTACTAGTTAGCTAGAAGTTCTTCTCCCAGAAGTGGCAACTGTGAAACTTTGTTTGTATGTGTAGGTATCAATGCTTTTGAGGCCATTCAAAGTCACTACAATTTCCATTGTCCTACTTTGGCAGGCCTGTTGATGTAATTTGCTTTGAAATGCATCTTTGGGGAAGGAGTAGCCTAGTAAGCTCCATGGCGTGTGCTGTAACTGTGTAATGCTGTAGTGTGATGAACTACTTAGGTAGGAGTTTTAATCCCAGACATAGCAACTGTGAAACTGTGTGTGTGTGTGTGTGTGTGTGTGTGTGTGTGTGTGTGTGTGTGTGTGTGTGTGTAGAGATCAATGCTTTTGTGGCCATTCGCCGTCACTAAGTACTCCTAAAAATGGAGAATATTGATATCTGTGCAGTAACAGAGACCTGATCAAAGGCTCCAGAGAGCACCCCTGCAATACCAGGTACAGCTCTTACTACACCTGTCGGCCACCAAACCAGGACTGAAACACTAAAAGTGGAGGAGTGTCCATATTTACCAAGGATATTCACACCACCAGGCTACTTGACCAACATAATGCATCTGAAATTCTCCCAGTGCAACTAACACTAGGTAAGACTGCAATCCAAATTGTATAGCTTGCTACATATCCTCCACCATACCCCAGGATTCCCACTACACCTTTCTAAACATACTGGAGAATATTAAGATACAACCAAACACCCTAATACTGGGTGATTTCAACTACCCTGCCATTAACTGGAATAACTACTCATGTACCAACACCCGTGCCCAACGGTTCTTGGAAGTCATAATACCCAATGCCCTGAATCAACTAACCCATAGTCCCACCAGGGACTTCAACAGCCTAAACCTGGTCATTACCAACATGTGAAATCGATGCTCCACACCTATGGTCACCCCATTGGTGGTCAGGTGTGGCCATAAGCTAATCACCCTTGACATCCTCATCCCTCCCCCACACCCCAGTAAGGAAACCTCTGTAAAAAATGTCTCCAAAACCAACTTCATGCTACACAAGTCAGATGTGACAAACGTCATGACACCCATGCAGACAGGAACTGAAAGGTCGACTGCTGAATCCTACACTAAGGCACTGTATGAGCACATCCACTCGTGCATGAATCGTGCCATCCCAAATAGAACCAAGATGCTCCTCTCCAAGAAAAGGAAGCCAATGTGGTGGTCCCCTGCCATAAACAAACTTTACAACAAAAGGAAGAAACTGTTGCAGAAAAGAGGAAATTCCCAGGATGCAAAAAAGTCCCTTACCAGCCTCAGTTAGGAGCTGAGATCCCTCATAAACACCTCCAAAGCTAGTTACAAAAATAATATAGCCAATATAGCCAATGATTCCAAAGGCAACCGCAAGCCATTCTATACCTATGTCAGGAATCTAAATGGCAATGCTCAGATCTGCTCTGAGCTACAACAGAATGGCATTAAATAAACTGATCCCAAGGATATTTCCAATATCCTGCAGATCGATTCAGTGCCAACTGCACCCCCTCCCACCCCCTATAGAGGCCATCTCAATACCAAAAGATTGCCAGATTCCGGTAATAACGACCACACAGGTAAAAATCAGACTCTCCAGAATGAAGAAAACAGCATCCATGGGACCAGACAACATCCCGGGCTGTGTACTACATGAACTACAAAATGAACTGGCACCTTAACTAGGTAACATGTTTAATCATAGTCACACCTCAGGCTTCGTGCCCACTGAGTGGTGCACAGCTACAATTATCCCAGTCGAGAAGGGGGGATCCACCTTGGATCCTGGGAACTACAGCCCCATCAGTCTGGTGAGCCTGATCTGCAAGGCCATGGAATGTATTATCTTGGAACTTATAAACTAAGATATTGGCAACCTGCAAACACTGGACCCCATTCAGGTTGGATTTGTGAAGGGCTGATCATGTCTCCAAACCTGATTGACATCTTCGAATCAGTCTCCAGAGCTGTGGACGAGGGTAAGGTGGTCCAAACAGCCTATCTGGACCTCAGCGGATTCTGGCTAACAAAGGTTGCTGATGACTGCAAACTGGGAGCCAATATTGAATCCCCAAATGATGTGTATATACTACAGAAGGAACTTACAGAAACAGATGCATGGTGCCACAGCCATGGGCTCAAGCTCAATGCCAAGAAATGCATAGTTATCCCTTTTAGGAAGAAACATGTAACCATGAATACCACAAAGGTGGCAGTACACTAAACACCGAAAGTGTGATAAGAGACTTAGGGACACAGGTGGACTGTGGTCTCACCTTCAATAACCAAATCGCCACAACAGTCAGGAAATCCGCCTATGTGGCACACCTCATCACTAACGGGTTTTCATATTGAATAAAGGAGATCATTGTCTCACTGTAATCATCTCTCAGTAGACCCAGTATAGAATACAATGCCACATTTGGGATGTACCTCTCAAGACATCTGCAACAACTAGAAAGGTTGCAGAAATACCTCACTAAAAAATCATAGGCCTAAAGCAGATGCCCTATGCTGACCATCTGAAAACTCATCCAACAATACTCTGTCACATATCATCTACCCAGAGGTGATCTCTGCTTAACATACAAGGCCATTACCAAGGCCAGAGCTGTTGGACATGCTACATGTAAAGAAATCCCAATCCCTCAGAACCACGCTCCAGGGATCCAAACCTTGTCATCACAATGAAAAAAAACATGCTGGAGGGATGGGTTCCTGACCCAGAGACTCCCCAGACTCTGGAATAGACTGTCCATACATATCAAGCAGAGTGCCTCTTTGGCCCTCTTCAAAAGGAACCTTGACGATTGGATGGGAGATAGGAGATTCAGCCCGGGGATCATATCAGTCACCCTGCTAGACAGGGGTCCAGGGAAGTATTCACCCCAGGGATCATGTCAGTCACACTGCTAGACAAGGGTCCAGGGAAGTAAATATTGTGGGAAGAAATAGCCAGGGAATTGTTATGGCTAGGCTTGCATAGGCCCTATGGTCAATAGCCTAGTACCAACCTATGAGCCTATGAACCTATGAACTACACTTCCCATTGCCCTACTTTGGAAAGCTTGATGATGTCATTCACTTTGAAATATACCTTTGGGGAAGGAGTAGCCCTGCAAACTCTGTGGTATGTGCTATAGCTGCGTAATGCTGTAGTGTGATGTACTAGTTAGATAGGAGTTCTAATCCCAGATATGGTAACTGTGAGACTCTGTGTGTGCATGTTTGTTTGTATGTGTAGGGATAAATGCTTTTGAGGCCATTCACAGTGACTACAATTTCCATTACCCTACTTTAGTAAGCCTACTGATGTCATTCACCTTGAAATATACTTTTGGGGAAAGAGTAACCCAATAAGCTCCATGGCGCATGCTTTAAATGAATAATACTGCAGTGTAATGTACTAGTTAGGTCGGAGTATTAATCCCAGACATGGCAACTGTGTGTGTGTGTGTGTGTGTGTGTGTGTGTGTGTGTGTGTGTGTGTGTGTGTGTGTGTGTGTGTATGTGTGTGTGTCATCAGTATCCTGTGGGGAGGTAGCTGTGGGTGTGTAATAACAGGGCTCATTGTGGAGCAGGTTTTGCAAATTTCTTATATGGTGGGCGTATTATATGTCACAATGTCCACCTTACAAGGACAACAGATGTCAAACAGCAGAGAGGCTGGTGTAGACAATCCATACCCCTACATGTGACATCATGGATTGGGGAACAATATAGGCAACTCTTGTATTACCCAGAGAACACTCTCCACCCATGCCTCATACACAAACACACTTGGCTAGTCAACAACCATTATGTAGGTAGTTCCCTGCATATTGCCTTCAGATAGTAGCCATGGTGTGATTGCTGTGGAGTACAGAGGTCATGGTACCCTGTCCCATTTCTACAATAGGCAAATCATTGCATACAATTGTTCTTTGCTATGTTCCTCTCTGGACATCTGCAACAACTGTAGATTCAGCAAATGTAACCCAGAAAGGAAATACCATGCCTTATACATATACCCTATATGGACAGATACCACTAACACCAGTGAATACTTGTATCATGCTGTCAGTGTAGGTGCAGGGTCAACCTGTTTTCCATTGTCAGGTCTCACCAAATGAGGTCAGGAATGGCACATCAGATTATAACAATCTGTCCACACAACATGCCTCAGACACCCCAGATATCCTTCCACATGTTCAGAACATGCACGTGGGGTGCATGTACATCCCAGGCACCATCCATGTTATGGAATATAGAATACATACATGACAAGCATTGCACGGCACTGGCCACCCACAATAGTAACCCAGATGAGTGGTGATAAATACAATACCCCCTTGTGTGGGCCAATTCAGAGACTACACCCCTGAGCCACACTGAAGAACATTGTCATGTGGCCTGATGCCAAGGTATACCCTTTTCCTAGCCTTATACAGCCTTCTGGCACAGTCAACAACTACACACCTGTGAAGCAATGCACCCACGCAAATCAGTACTGACAAACGTGTGTGTGTGTGTGTGTGTGTGTGTGTGTGTGTGTGTGTGTGTGTGTGTGTGTGTGTGGAGATCAATGATTTGGATGCAATTCACACTCACTACACCTCCCATTGCCCTACTGAAGCATGCCTTCTGATGTTAGACAGCTTGTCATACCCTTTGCCCATATATCAGCCTGATAACCTCTGTGGTGCATGTGATACCTGTGTAATACTGTAGTGTAGCAAACTAGTTAGGAATTCTAATCCTGACCCTGACAACTGTGATAATGTGTGTGAGTCCCTGAGAGGGTGTGGCTGTGTTGTCCTTGACACCTGTTCTTATGGACAGGCACTGTACTACACCTACCTTATCCCTCCTTTATCACTGTTGCTGATGTCACTCACCATCAAATATACCTTTGGACAGCTCTCCAACATTTAATCTCTATGGCACATGCAATAACTGCATAGAAATATAATAACAATACATAGTCAAGCAGAGGTTTTAAACCCTGTACAGGTAAGTGTGTGACACAAACATGCTTAGCTTTTACTCTCCTACCCCCTCCCTGCTTACTTTGTCTCTGTCTCTCACTTCCTCTCTGGTGGATGTGGAGAAGTTTTGTAAGTGATGCTTATGATCATCTGATGCCCTGAGCACAAATTGCAGTCCCCCCACTAGTGGATTGCATGTGGAACAGCTGTGGTAACATTCCCATAGCCAATTGCATGGAAACACACTCCTATAACTAGGAACATCCTGTGGGTGTTGGCCCTTTTCATTCACTGTGAACAGGACTTCATGTCGGTGTTAGGCAAACAGCATCACAGATGGTAGTGGGATATACCTCTAACAACATACACTATGGAGACAGGCCAACAAACAGGAGGGGGATGTTCCAGACATGACTACAGAATGCAAGTCTTGCTCTTCTGCATTTGAAGTAATGTTGGTTAACAGGAGGGGGATGTTCCAGACATGACTACAGAATGCAAGTCTTGCTCTTCTGCATTTGAAGTAATGTTGGTTTAACAGGGTTTGTGTGGATATGGCTGGTCTACATGATTTAATACCTGTCATGACAGTGTTATGTGGTTGAGGAAACTCCCACCTGTAGGGCTATCTGCAGACTGGCCGTTGTTTGGGGTCTTACGTGTGTTGTGTTACTCACAGATTACCTATCTTTAGAACTGCAGGAGCATAGTCTGAGGATTGCAGTCAGTACATGGTGACAGCCATGAGAGTTACTGACTTCATATCCCTCATAGGACATATGTCACAACAAACACTGTTACACCAGTAAATGTATGAGGTTATCACAGCAACATGTCAATATTGGCCCTGTGTTTGTGTCTCCAGCCAGAACTCTGTCAACATTTGTACATATGTCATGCAGTAAGAGGTGCATATGTTCAGTTCACCATTATTTATTGACATCATACCTGATAACAAGCCAGTGAGATATCAGACTGCTAGACATGTTATGTATAGTAGGGATTATATGTGAGGACAAAACCTGGACATTCTGTCGTAGTGTGTACAGTAGTGAGGTCTGTGTACTTATGGTGATTGTCGACAGTGTGTGCATTGCGAATATGTACCTTGGCCTGTGTACAGACTGTGGTAGATGCAATTGTTCTTGTTCCTGTTTTATCTGATGTTGCATGCTGCTCCAGTGTATGGTACCCTATCAGCTTACATGTTTGTAGGGCCAAACACACACATTTCCCATACCACAGTCAGGTATCGAAATACACTGTGTATTGGCCCAGTATATGTAGGGTTAGTGTGTGAGTGACACATATGAGGATGGTGTAGATCAGACAGTCCATATACTGTAATATTAAGCATGCTTACCATATGTGGCTGTGGCTGTGTTCACATTGGTTGTGGGTATGCGCTTTCACACAGGTGTCTGTTACTCTGCGCTTTGACATGCCTGTAGAGCCTGCTATATTTGCAGGTGCATGTGTATTCCCCCATAAGAAATGTAGGCCAGTGTTGTGGCAGTCTCCCTGTAATTTGCACACTGCTTTGTGACATGCCTAGCAGCTCAGTGTACTTACGCAGTGTGATGCTATGTCCAGATATTTGTCAGATATACTGCTGCTGGGCCACCATAACTGTCATGTATTTCTGACAAAGCAGTGGGATGCTGTACAGATGTATGTCACTAACTAGTGGATAGTATGTAGGCATGTGACCTCTGCTCCACTGGATATTATGTGTCAGGACAGACAGGAGTGTGTGAATGCATAGACTGTGTGGGCATATGTATTCCAGTATATGTGTGATATCCCCATTGACATGGCTGTTAACATCCACATTGTCAGGCTTGGTCCACACGTTTTGCACTAAGGGGTACTGTGTATACCTCTGGACTGACCAGAGTGTGTCAGACTGTCCACATTTATTGGTCATATCTCTACTGTATTCCACAGGACCAAACTGTGATATCTGTGGTACTTTACTATGATGACCTTAGGATGTCTGTCAGTAACTGATGGCGTACATGTCAATAGCAGATGTGACCTCCCACACACAACATTTCTGTTAAGACAACCCCTTTTACAGTAGCAACAGTCTACATTTATACCTGCAATACTTACATGACATCCCCTTGTGACTATTGGTGATGAGATATGACTCCACTTCATGTTCTGGACATATGTTAAACATATATGTATATATACACATATACATATCTACATAAATACATATATGGATAGATATGGATATATATATATATATATATATATATATATATATATATATATATATATATATATATATATATATATATATATATGTATATATATATATATATATATATATATATATATATATATATATATATATATATACATACACACATAATATATACTATATCTACTAAATTCTCCATTTATAGGCCAATAGCTATACTCTCTCCACTTGCAAAGATTATGGTAAAATGTATTCATAGACAACTCATGCACCACCTAATCCAGAATCACCTTATGGCAGACACTCAGCATGGCTTCCGTCCTCATCACAGCACTACTTCAGCCCTCCTAGCCTTTACCAACACCATAAACCATAATCACAACAATAATTATATATCCTCAGCCCTCTTCTTGGATCTCTCCAAGGCATTCGATATGGTTGATTACCAACTTTTAATCCACACCCTGCAAACATTCTGTCTAGATACTGGAGCCCTTCACTGGTTTCAATCCTACCTGAATGGTCGACAGTAGGCTGTCCTCTGGCAGAACAAACTCTCTAACCTTCTACCTAACACACTTGGAGTACCACAAGGCTCTATACTAGGGTCCTTGCTGTTCTCCATCTTCATTAACTACCTTTATACTGTCATCCCAAAAGTCAGCTGTATCCAATATGCTGATGACTCTACTCTGATTTGGTCAGCCACATCTCCAGTATAGTTATGGTCAACTACTCAGACCACTTTTAATACAATAGAAAACTGGCTTTCTGAACATCGTCTGATCCTAAATCCCAAAAAAACTAAAATGCTGTTATTTTCACCAACACGTAGGTCTACCTCTTTCACCTTTACCATAAAATCAGATGATGGCACAATAATCTCCCCTGACCCCTCTACAAAAGTATTAGGTGCCATCATACACAATAATCTAAAATTTGACCTACATTTTAACCAAACTATCAAAACCATCAATAAAAAACTAGGGTCACTTTACAGAATAAAAGTCTTCCTAACCCCTCCAGCTAAAATTGCCATAGCTCGATCTCACCTTCTTTCAACCCTTCTGTATGCATCCCATCTACTCTCGAATTTAAACAAGACTGTCCTTAATAAACTCTCAATTTGCTACAACCACATTGCCAGTTTTGCCACTGGGCTGCCTTTTAGGACACATCATTGCATCAATCTAAATCAGCTTGGGTGGCTTGAACTACCCAGCCTAATCCAGTATAACCAACTGATTATGGCCTATAAAATCCTCTATAATCCAGACAATACTCCTGCACTTAAAAATATTATCACCCGCTATAACAATCCTAGACCGCTTTGATCCTCTAACAAACTACTAATTCAGATTAGCAAAATTAATAACACAGCCGGTGATTCTCTCTTTGCAAACTCTGTAAGTAGATCCTGGAACTCTCTTCCAGCTGATATTACCTTACTTTATTTATTATTTATTTTATTTATTTTACATTTGTTAACCGGGCTAGTCTAGCTGGATACATATCCTTTTTCAGTAGAGGCCCGAGGAGAAAAGCTCCAACATAGTAGTTAATACAATATAAAGATACAAGTAAAAACAGTAAGAAAATAATGTACATTTTCCAAAATACACAATGATTGAGAAATTTTTTACATAGTTGTTGAAAAGACAGCAGAGCAATCAGAAGGTTATATATAGCTGAGGTATCTTATAAGCAAATAGTAAATAGAGCATTTCAAGAAGAATAAACATGTTTGCCATTGTCGATAGATTTAGACATTTGGAAGGGGTTGAGAATATATGTTTAGTCAGGTTCACGACATGGGCATAGCCATTGTTTTTTGAGATATTCTTTTAGGTTGTTTTTGAACTGATGGTGTATCCAATATGCTGATGACTCTACTCTATATATATATATATATATATATATATATATATATATATATATATATATACACAGAGATATCTATATATGGCCATATATATAATGCAATATACAGATGTATATAAATACATATCTATGAATATATTTGTGTATGTACATGTGCACATATCTATATATATATATATATATATATATATATATATATATATATATATTATTTATTTATTTATTTATTTATTTATTTATTTATTTCCACCTTAGGTCAATTTAAAACTGGAATCAAACAACATTTGTCACTTAACTGGCTAGGTCAATGTATCAAGCCTGGCTAACTCTCTCTAGAATGTGTAAAAATCTGTTAACCAGTTTACTGTGTAATTTAATTTTATCCTGACTTGCGCTCAGGATTAACTGTAACCTGTGGAACTTGTTTAACTTGCTTACTTATGTAATCTCTGTAAATAGTCTGTTTGTAATATGTAATGCTGGTATTATGTAATGCTGTATCTGCTTACCCTTGGAGCTTTTCTCCCCGGGCCACCGCTGAAAATGGACATGCATCCAGTTGGACTATCCTGGTCAACAAATGTAAAATAAAATAAAAAATATATATATGTGTGTGTATATATACATATACACATAAATATATATATATATATATATATATATATATATATATATATATATATATACATATTATATATATATATATATATATATATATATATATATATATATATATATATATATATATATATATGACATAAATATAAGTATATATATATATATATATATATATATATATATATATATATATATATATATATACACAGAGATATCTATATATGGCCATATATATAATGCAATATACAGATGTATATAAATACATATCTATGAATATATTTGTGTATGTACATGTGCACATATATATATATATATATATATATATATATATATATATATATATATATATATATATCCATATCCTTATGTGCAAACATTACTGTTATGTATACCTTTTTTTGATATACAGAATAAGAACACCAACTGCTGTACGTTTGAAAATTTTTTTAATTCTGGTACCTCGGCCTTCGCCTTCTCCTGGAATACAATTTGCATATCAAACACCACCCATTTTTAAACAAACATTTAATTGTATAATTGATGCACCATCCCCTGATTTTTCAATTAGGTTTCCTTAATGCTATATGCAAACATCTTTCTGGCATCATTTTCCTTTTACTTGTATAAAATGCATAAACAATTCATAATTTTTTGTGCAAATATGAACAAATAAATTAATGCATGAATACATTGATATAAATAGATCATACTTTCTATTATTCTTCCCTGAAAAACCCAAAAGTGGAACACTACTACATATTGCATACAATCTTAATAGACAAACTATCCTCAAAATTTAATGTCTTCAAAATTTAGTATCCTCAAAATTTAGTGTCTTCAAGATTTATTAATACCGACAGGTATGTGGAATGACTTTAAACCTCCAAGTTCATCCCATTGGGAAACAAGGTTTTCAAATTGAAAATGAATCTGGATTCCATTAATAGCAATTTCTCATGGAACATAGCTTCATTTCCAAATACATTAGGCCTGCCCAGAACACCAAACATAAAACCCTCTGGAACCCCCCCATGTTTTTCACAAAAATGTTTTCCTACCGGACTTTCTATCCTCTTGTGTCTTATATCTCCCAGATGCTCAAGAATCCTGAGTTTAACCTTCCTTGTTGTTTGACCTATATACCACTTTGGTTTCTCACATCCACAGCCAATAATATACACTACCCCAGTGGAGTTGCAGTCATAATAATCTAAAGCATTGTATCTGACCTCATTGATTTTAATACCATCCAAGTTTTTAACCCAAATGCAAACCTTGCACTTTCCGCATCTAAATGTTCCTCTTCTATTACCTTTTTCAAGTGTGTTATTCCTTCTGAAATTTAACATTTCCTTAAGATTGAAATACCCCTTATAAGAAAAGGTAACCCTCGAGGGAAAAAGTTTTCCTATTTTTTCATCTTCACTAATGATAGGCCAAAATCTCTGCACTATTTCCCTAAGTGTGTTGGAAAAATGCGAGTATCTGGTCACAAAAAACATTTTGTCACCAGGCCTATCTTTACCATAGTCATCGTCATCAACAATACTAGATTTCCCAAAATTACCAGAATTCCATATGTAGTAGTGTTCAACTTTTGGGTTTTTCAGGGAAGAATAATAGAAAGTATGATCTATTTATATCAATGTATTCATGCATTAATTTATTTGTTCATATTTGCACAAAAAATTATGAATTGTTTATGCATTTTATACAAGTAAAAGGAAAATGATGCCAGAAAGATGTTTGCATATAGCATTAAGGAAACCTAATTGAAAAATCAGGGGATGGTGCATCAATTATACAATTAAATGTTTGTTTAAAAATGGGTGGTGTTTGATATGCAAATTGTATTCCAGGAGAAGGCGAAGGCCGAGGTACCAGAATTAAAAAAATTTTCAAACGTACAGCAGTTGGTGTTCTTATTCTGTATATCAAAACTTGTGGAACTTTTGAAGGAGTGGAGGTGTTGTTTCGTTTTTTGCAACATGTTATGTATACCTTCCCAGATGTATCACACTGTATTTATTTGATATGTGTATATTTAGATATAACAACATACATTATGCAGCAGTATTATCACTAACAAGTACTACACCATTGTAGAAGTCAGTTGTTCAATACTATTCAGTTTGTGTACTAACAGATATATTAGAAATATTATTAGAACATTAGAAATACAGCAACTGTTTTCACAGCTGTGATGGCTTAGTGGTTAACAGCTGCAACTATAGTGTACAGGGTTCTGGGTTCAAGAACTGCAAGGGTTGTTTATTATGTTGCTGGACAGTCCAAGGGCTGTTGGATACAGAGTGGTTAAGGCAGTTTTGAGCAGCTTTAAGTGGGTTTGCATGGGTTTGCATGAAGTTAAGCAGTGCTAACATACAGTTAAATTTACAGTGTGCAAATATGCTTAGCAGTTTTTTGCAGCAATGCTGAAACCTGCTAAGCATGGCTCAGCCCTAGTAATCAGTGCTCACATTCCGGTCTAATAAAATAGCAGGGTAATGACATCTTTAATAAGTGTATTTGATGCCATGTACATTACATGCATCTATGTGCTGTCATTACAGTAGCAAGGGGTGTGAGTCTACTGTCTGGGACACTTGAGTATATATGGCTTGTGCAACACTCTTTTCCATTTGAATGTGTTACATACATGGGTAGAATCCCAGGTTATATGCAGTGACACTGGCATGTAATGTATCATTACATTACTACTGTTGATAGTGCCTTCCCAAGTAAGAGTAGATTGCAGATTGTAGTACTGGAACCAAACACCCCTGCATGCAAAGATGGACTCTGAGTCCTTACTGTCATGTTTCTGGTGTGTGAGCTGTGTCTCATTAAATATTTCCTACTGGATAATGATCTGACATGTGGAAAATAACTGTAGACTACTGTCTGTATAGCACATGTCAGTGAGGGCTGCCATCATGCAGCAATGGCATACCTATCTGTGTCAGATGTCTGTCTATCAACACATTTATCCTAATGCATAGCTAGTTGGCTAGCTGATGTCTGTCTGTCCTCTATGCAGATGTGCAGATGTCAGGTATCCATCTTGACTACTTACAAGCAATCTGTGTTTGAGTGACACTGACATGTCTGCCCAGCTGTGTTATAAATGCCACAGCTAGGAATCCCCAACCTGTATGCACCACATGCCATGGATACCTCAACTACACTACCACAGTCAACAGAACAAGCTTGGGTACAAGTCTCCAATACAGACACTGTCCATGTTATGTAATTCATGTTGCATACATGTCAACTGGAGCACCTCACTAGCCCTCTCCAAGAGAGAACAAGATGATTGGCTGATGCATGTCACTCTCACCCTGAGGATCACCCCTGTGGTATCTTTTGATAGATGGCCTGCTGGCACATGGCAGGTGGCATGATACTACTGTACACACATCCCCTACACTACCCATCTTTCCATGGACAATAGCCTGGTATACACCTATGAACACCTGCATCGATACACCCCAGTACTGACAAATGTGTATGTGTGCATTACTGAGAATATCAGTATATGTGTGTTTGTAGACCTGTAGTTGAGAATACCCTGAGACTCTTCACACCCACCACACCTCTCATTGCCATAGTTAGATGTGGCTGCTGCTGTACTGGACATTGCATGTATCTTATTATGCACTTCTCCCTAAGGGCTACCTGGGCCTTGCAGCATCAGCACAACATTGTTGTACAAATGGGTTGATAGGCATGGGATACCCACTGAGTTCTGGCAAGTGTGTGTATGTGTACATATGTGTATATATGTAGGGTACAGCATTCTGAAGCCACATTCTCCTATTACAATATGCATTGCCACACAGTATTAGGGATTGTGATGTTGCTGACCATAGGAGAGGCATGACAATGCATCACGCTAATATGCCTGTAGCATGTGCATTAGATGCATATCCCTGTAGTAGCACTCTTGCGATGGACAAGGGGTTGTATTGCAGTCCTGGTCAATGTGTGATGGTGGGTTTGTCAGAGTGTTATTATGGGTTTCAGTGCATGCAATATCCGCTGTGGGTTGTGGGTGCTGGGTATACTGTCTTTACACTATGGTACCCCCGGTACATGCCCCATGTTCCACTGTATGTGGACCAGTGTCACCATCAACCATACAGATAACTGATAACACTATGCAGTCCAGTACATCCCCCATTACCATACTGTACAGGCCTGGGGCTATTCTTCATGTAACATGTAACCTGGAACACACCTCATCCTAAAAGCCGTGTGATGTGTGCAATTAAAGCCATACAGATGAATAGCACTACATACCTAGGTAGGGGTCTAGTCCCAGTGTTACCAAGTAAGAGTGTGTGTGTATGTGAAGGAATCTACTCCCGTTTGCAGAATACACATGTCTCAGGAGGTCATCTGTCCGAGAACTGCCTGGCATATGCTAACATTTCACAGGTATCATCCTGTGGACATACATTCCATCAAAACTAGTGGTAGATCTTTAAATGTCCTCTTCCCCACTTCATAGGTGTGCAGCGATACTGGGGTTGGTATATATAGCTGGGTTTTGCTCTTTTGGACACAGCCACCATCATTGCAGTTACTGTTGAGATTATCCCCCCGCTTAGCTGGCCGTAATACTGTACAGTTCATGTTAACAGGTTAGGTAGTTGTATATCACACTATCTGTGGTTCTACAGCACCTCTCACCCTCCAAAGGGTAGGGCTGTGTCACCCACACCAACACACTTATGTTTACTGAGTTGAGGATTGCACTACATTGGGGAAGGGGACATATACCCTGCCAGTACCATCGTCAATGACATTAAACTAGCAGACTGCTTATTCCCCCAATGTGTTGTTGTGCCTGTTCTGGCTTGGTGACATTACATAGGCTACAATGTGTTCCTTGCATAGGCACATACGTCTATGTGTACAGTATTCTCTGTGTATTACATCAACACCAAAGCCTCTGTGTGTGTTATACACAAAGATGTGGTGTGTACCACCCAGTACACTTACCATTGTCCACTGTAGAAGGACTGCTAACAGCAGCCATCATGCACTCACCTGTATATACCACACCAGACCTATCAGCCATTTGGCACATGCAGTAACTGTTATACAGACCTGTGACATCTGTTTACCTGTACCCAGGATATGGTACAGCCAAGGAGTCACCACAGTGCCATACCCCTTGTAGGATATGACAGCAGACCATCCTCCTGCTAACACATGGACACCTACAACACAGACGGATTACATTATGCAGACCACAATCACTCAGTGTTAATAACAGCTATAATACATCATGGTTGGACAGCTACACTTCCTTACATATACACATTAAACTTTACTGCTGACACCATGCTACACAGCAGTACATTGATGCACTGTAGTGCAGTCACTGTGTGCATCAGCACCATATTAGCCTGTCCCTGCACTGATGTTATGGATGACAGGGTTGTGGCACAAGTATCATCATATGCACAGGGTGTGTTGTTGGTTTGCCAGAGACCTAGGCTGAACCATATGTTTGACAGCATTTGTGTGAAAGAGGGGGTTTAATTATTGATATGGCCATGGTGATGTGGTGTGTGTAGGTATGGGGTTGCCCTAGCTGTGTTTGTATTGTGTCTGAGTATGCATGCACATAGTTCTGCCATGTGGCTGCCCTATACAGGTGTTTGTTGGAGAGCTGCAGACCATACCTGGCAGGGTGTGCAGTTCACTGCCTCTGACCATGGACATGAGAACTGTGCCTGCCAGGGGTTCCACGGGCATGTTCAGGTACAAGTCATGAAAAGGTACTCTCCCCTGATGATGACATATGACTGATGGAACCAGGTCCCTCCTGGGACTGCCCAGGGCCATGTGCACATGGCTTGCTGTGGTGTGGTGTGGACAGCATCCACCTGCAGTGCTGGGGCTGGTACTGCCACTATGGGAGCAACTTGGTGTCCTTGCACATCCACGTTGACCTGTAGCTGTTGGTGTTGCTGGCCTATATCCACATGGCCATTGCACCACTCCCACCACATGCTCAAGCACAGACAATCCACGGTCGAGGAGTCCCACCATTTCACCCCACCATCTATCCATGACCTCTGTAAAATAATGAAGGGGACCTGCAAAATCACAGATGTTGTCAGTAACAGCTGAATGAGTAGTCCTTTGCAGCCTCTGAGCCTGTTTGGTGTACTGTTCCATACATGCCTGTACCTCCATGACAGCCTGAAACATGCATCTGGTAGTACCAGATGTGGCAATTCTGCCAGGGGCACAATAACCAGCAGCCCTCTAATGAGCACCCCTGTACATCTGCCTATGTGGTACCCTGCCGGACATCTGGCTATGCATGCTGTGTCCAGACACATGTGCCATAGATACCACACTGTCCTGTTCCATGCCACCAACAACCAACTGTCCCTCTGCTATGGCCACTGCTGATGGGGTATGTATGGGCATTGTGACTGTGTGCGGGGATGGGGTGGATAACAGCGGGATGTCAAAAGGTGGCACAGCTTCTGCCTCTGACAACCCCGCCTGTGCCTCAACAAACCTATCATCATTTTTAGTGTCTGTATGGACACCAACATCAGACTGCCTGCAGGAGGGACCCTGACTCACCTCACCACCTGTGAGGGAAAAACAAGAAATGCACTTTAAGACCTGTACGTCATTGTTTAACAGTACACGCACACACACACACACACACACACACACACACACACACACACACACACACACACACACACACACACACACACACACACACGCGCGCGCACACACACACACACACACACACACATGCAGGCATGCACAGACACACACACACACACACACACACACACACACACACACACACACACACACACACACACACACACACACACACACACACACACACACACACACACACACACTGACATTCCACCATAATACTTACCTTCCCTGAGTTTACAGACTGCCCCTTGTTTATTCTCTTAAGTTCCCCATCCTGCATCAGTCTTGGATAATTACAGTCAATAATACCTATCATTAATGTATCATTCTTCTAAATGCCTAGAAAAGTGATCACAAAACATGACATGTTATTCCATTACTTCTTTGACTTGATATGAGTCATTTTTTCAAAGACTCCCTGATGTCATCCAGTGTTCACCCTGGGTTATTCCAGACACATTGAGCATGGCCCCTGTGTGTTAGGGGCTACTACAGTCATTCAATAATGTCACACACTGGAGTGTCATATGTAACTATTGTTCAGTAGATGCAAGATCTGTTGCTCTATTAACTTTTTATGTGGACTATAGTAATATTTGGAAACACTCTCTGGTGTTGTCTAGTGATCCCCCAATGCATCTGTAGTGCTGCATACATGGGTATTCTTCCACCTTTCTGTTAATTGCAATTATGACAGTATCCCTGGTGTCTAGTTTATCTCCCAATGCATGTTCCATGCTACAGACCTTATTATACTATCAGCTGTCCTGAGATTACATGTCAGAAAAGTATTCCTGATGTCTCCAGTATCTGTCCATGTCCATGTACTGCACAATTTCAAAGGAAAGTTAAGAGATAAGAACATCTCCACACTCACACATGTGCATACATGGACACACACACACACACACACACACACACACACACACACACACACACACACACGCACACACACACACATCAACCCCCTCCACTCCACCAGAATGCACTTACAGACAAAATAATCCCCCCCCCACACACACACACACACACACACACACACACACACACTCACACACACACACACACACACACACACACACACACACGCACACGCACACACACACACTTACAGGTGCACAAAGATATTACACACAGACCTCCCATTACCCATCTGTCAACATGCATGACATATGGCACTCATCAGCATGCAGTACAGCTATAGTCAATCCCTGCTAGCAACATTATACATCTCTGTGATGCTTGAGTTGTGTTAATAGGTGATGCTCCTTCCCCTGGAACACACTGCACCCATGTACACAGTATTGCTGTGCACCTGTTCGGCACCCTGGCATGTACTGTGCACCATACCCCACAGGTGTACACACCTTTGCTGATTGTGTATTATTGTGTCAGTTATGTTTGCTCTGCTGCTCACAGCCCCTATGTGTTTGTCCAACACATACCTGGGATGACATGTGAACAGATGTCATTTGTGAATGCCTGATGTCTGATTTACAGATCTCATTATCAGTGTGCATGGCCAATATGATACAATTACATTGACAATCTTCAGACTTTACCATGGCTATGGTGAGTGTACACACCCTTACTGATATGATGCCCTCTTCCCTGATATGCCATGGGACCACATTACTGCATATGTTAACATTGCACATACCTGATATGTGACATATGACCTGTACAATCAAATGCAGTGTCAGACAAATGTGCTAGTTGTGGAGATGCTGATTGAGATGCATACACATTCAGGGTGCATATGTGTGCACGCACTTATCATGATTTTTTTGCACCTACTGTTATGTATACTAGAGCAGTCACTATTCCTGGCAGGGATATACTAGCATGGATCATCTGCATTTGCCCGTATTTGGTCAGTCTGCCCTACAAATGTCCCCCAACTTTGCATGATTTCAAGGTCAACTCATGTGTACATCCCTTGGAGGTCACACAGTGCCGCTACTATTGCTGTGGAGTCAGGGTTATGTCTGCATGGTTCCTGACCTTGACTGTGTGCAGATACAGCCATTTGTAGCATCCTTTGGATCTCTGCTTCAGTACACTGTTGTGTCATGATGACACCCCCTCCCCACCCTCACTCCTTTTGGAGATGCTTGACAACTATGGCCTACACAAGTGTGTCATTTTGCAGTGTCCCAAACACTGAACACCATGTGTACCAGCCTAGTTCCAGCTAATGAATGGCAAACATACAGATGTACACTGCCACCGGCAAGTTACAGATGGGGATGGTGGGTCTGAGGTGGGGTGAGGTGTTGATTGTGCAGCACATGTATCTTAATTGATACTGTCTGTATGATTCCTACATGATCTTGGTACACCATTACACATTGCAACACATGCCTTTTGGGGACCTTTTCTGTTATGCATACAGTACCTGTAGAGAGGCCTGGCTGATGTTTCCTGTGGTACAACTGTCCCATCTGATTACCCTAACCCATGGGATACACTTATGCAGAGTTCAGGCATTTGCTGACATGGGGATTGCACAGCTAGTACTTGCTAGACATTCCTGCAACTCCCTCAGTGTTGTGGCATGTTATTAGGCAGACTGCATGACCGGTTTGCAACATGTGACATCATCTGTCTTGGATGGCCTTCTGCTTATTTTCTACATTAATCCTGTCCCATACATCCTCGCCACATACATGACTGCACTAATATATATATATATATATATATATATATATATATATATATATATATATATATATATATATAGTGCATTCAGACATCAAGACCACACTCTCTAACTCTCCTTCCTGCACAGCTGCACTGTTCTGCATTGCAACCAACACAGACAGGTGCCACATGTGGACATAGCCTAACATTAGGGGGGTATATATAGGGACAGATTGCAGGTAATCCTATTAAACACCTATGGCATTTGTGCATGCTACATTACACATTAATATGACTGTCCTGCAAGTGGTGGGCTCTGAAACTCACATGTCCATCATAACAGCATTACTTCCACCACCAGCTATTGGCCGCACTAATATACATGTCTTGCAGTACACAACACACACTATAATGGCTTACATCTTGTCAGTTAGTGCTGATCTGCACAGTTGACAGGTATGGCCAACTGCCCACAGGGACAGACACTGTTGTCCATATCAGTTGATCAGCTGGACATCATTACATCAACACCTGATGGCACATATAAATCATTCCACATCATCTATCCCATTATTATGGACAAAGTACTACATTCACTTACATGCATATATGCTTCACATACCTATTGTGGGAATGGTGTCTCTTCTAGATACAGTTTGCTGTTTGGCTGGATGGATGTGTGATTGTTGTTTTTTTTTTTTCTCTATCTCTCTCTCTCTCTCTCTTGGTCTCTCTCCACTAAATTGATTGAGCTGCTTTGAACAGATTGCAGCATGGATTTTGTAGGTGATGCACATGATCAGGTGATGGCCTCTGCACCAATCAGTGTCCACCACTTGCTACCTGCATGCAGCTTGCTGTGTAGTACTTCCAATTACCTCTGTCATTGCAACCCACTACTATAAATTCCTACATCATGTGGGCATGGTCCCTTTACCTTTCCTGTATGAAGGACATCCTTCCTGTGTGTGGCCAGCAGTGTTACAGACAGCAGGTAGCAATACCTCTTACAAGAGGACTTGCAAACTCAGGCCAGCTACATATTTGTATAAGGATCCAGACCTACAGAGAGGGTGAGTAGTGTTGTTATAAGCATTGTATACCACTAGTGTTACAGGGTTTGTGTGTACATACTAGTTTAGCATGGAATATAGTCTGTCTGCATAGCTCTCAACAGTGGGCCTATCCACATGATGGCCAGAGGATTGTCTGTTATGTTTTGTCTGTCTACCACCCAGGTATTTTTTCAGATATATCACTGGCATTCTGTCTGTTGAGTGCTATCAGTACATGGCTACATCCATTTGTGTTTCTGACTTCATATTACTGACTAAGGGTATGTTTCAAACAATCGTGTAACACCAGCAATTTTCTCAGTGAATAACAACAATATTGCAAATATGGCCCTGCGTTCCAGCCTCTGTCCTCCACCTATATACCAGGATTTGTCAATATGACATGCAGTAAGAGGTTGTTATGTAGTGACCTGTGATTATGTGTGCTGCCATTCCTGCCATAATTCCAGGGATGCTGTGGTTCCCACACATATTGTGGGGTAGGGTCCATATATATGTGGGCTACAGCTGGACAAAACATGTGTGCCCTTCTGCCGTTCAGAGATCAGTGTATGTAACAGTGTTATATGCCCCTGTAAGTCAGTCTATGGGGGCGGGGTATGCACCATATATAACCTAGGCTGTTACAACATGTGAGGGATATCAGTAGTAAGACACCTTAAGGTATATGGCTGTACATTTTCATACATTTCACCGTGAGAACATTGGTGGCTTAGTGCTTACTGTCATACAGATTGTTCTGTTTGTTAGTGTGATAGTGATGTTTTAAGTTAAGCATTGTTATGTAACAAATACATCCTCATTGTACAGAGTGTAATTGGAGGCTGCTGAACTACATCTGCATTACTTACTGTTGATTGATTGTTATCCTCTGGCCCAGTCTTTCTTTACTGTTGTACAACTTGAAGGCCTTGGCCTGGACAGCAACATATGTTATGCTTTCAGATTACTGTATAAAATTATCTGCTTAAGAGTTGAATTACTCAGTTATATGTATTTCAAACACATAACAGCTATATGACATGGCATATACAACTGCAATAGCCCACAAATAAACATTTCTTATGTATGCAAACCTGCCTGCAGTTTTATATCCTTTGACTTCTCTGTGGGTATATTTTTCGTAGGTTCATGGGTTCATAGGTAGGTAGTAGGCTATTGGCCCTAGGGCCTATATAAGCCTAGCCAAAAAGGTACCCTGGCTTTCGCCACCCAAGAAAATTATTTTCCTGTGCCCCTGTCGAGCAAAGCCACAGATGTGATCCCCAGGGTGAATTTCCCATTTCCCATCCAATCATTAAGAATTTTCTTGAAGAGTGCTAATCAGGAGCTTTGTTTGAAATAGATAGGTAGTTTGTTCCAGAGTATGAAAAGTCTCTGGGACAGAAATCTAACCCTTCAGAATGTTCTGTTTATTGTGATGACAAGGTGTAGGTCCCTAGAGTGTGTAGCTCAGAGGTAGTGGGATTTCTTTACGTGGAGCATGTCCAACAGCTCTAGGTTTGACATAGATTTGTATGTTAGGCAGAGATCGCCTCTGAGTAGGTAATATGTGCTGGAGTAAAGCTGGAGTTTTTTTAGACGGTCTGCATAGGGTATCTGTTTGTGGCCAGTAATCCTCTTTGTGAGGTATTTCTGCGGCCTTTTCAGTTGTTGTAGATGTCTTGTGAAGTACAGACCAAAAGGGGCACTCTACTCTATAATGGGTCTAATGAGTGACGAGTAGAGGGGAACAATAACCTCTTTTTTCCTGGATGAGAAACCTTTTGTGATGAGGTGTGCCACATAGAAGGATTTCCTGACTACTGTGGTGATGTGATTATCAAAGGAGAGACTACAGTCCACCTGTGTCCCAAGGTCTCTTATCACACTTTTGATGTTAAGTAGACTACCACCTATTTGGTAGCTCATGTGCACAGAGTTTTTACCAAAGGGGATGACAATGAACTTTTTGGCATTTAGCTTGAGACCATGGCTTTGACACTAGGCACCTGTCTCAGTGAGGCCTTTTTGTAGGATGTCTACATCGTTAGGAGTTTTGATTATGGCTCCTAGTTTGCAGTCATCTGTGAACTTCATTAGCCAAAGACCTTCTGTGTTATCCTGTACTTCAGAAAAGTAGATACCAAACAGGAAAGGACTCAGGACTGAACCATGTGGTACTCCATTTGTCACTGGTCTAAAGTCAGATTTGGAGTCTGCTACTTTCACAGTATGGGTTCTGTCAGTGAGCCAATTCACAACCCATCTTGTGACATAGGGATTTATACCTAGTTTAGTGAGTTTATCTATAATTCCAGAGTGGGGGATGGAATCGAAAGCCTTGGCAAGATCTAGATAGGCTGTGTGAACCACATTACCCTTGTCTGCAGCTTTGGTATCTGCTTCAAAGAAGTCTATCATGTTTAGGAGAAATGGTCTGCCTTTTATAAACCCAAACTGGGTGGGGTCAAGAGTTTGGAGATTACCAATGCCTTTGTTTATAAGTTCCATGATGATATGTCCCATGGCCTTGCAGACAAGGCTCATCAGGCTAATGAGGCGTAGTTCCTGGGGTCTGTGGTGGCTCCGCCCTTGTGGAGTGGGATAACTGTCACTGTGCACCATTCAGCAGGCACAAAGCCTGAGGTGAGGCTATGATTGAACATGGTACTTAGGTGGGGTGCCAGTTCGTTCTGTAGTTCATGTAGAACGCAGCCTGGGATGTTGTCTGGTCCCATGGATGCTGTGTTCTTGGCTTTGGAGAGTGTAGTTTTTTACCTGTGTAGCCATGATTACAGGAACTTTGCATTCTTCTGGTATACAGATGGGCCCTTTAGGGGGTGAGGGGGGTAAAGTTAGCACTGATCCTATCTGCTAGGATGTTGGCAATATCAGTTGGGTCTGTATATTTAGTGCCATTGTGCTGTACCTCAGAGCAGATCTGAGTGTTGCCAGTGAGATTCTTGACATAGCTATAGAATGCTTTGTGGTTGTCTTTAGAATCAGTGGCGATTTTGTTTTCGTAACTCAATTTGGAGGATTTTATCAGGGATCGTAGCTTCTTACTGAGGCTGACCAGGGAGCTCCTCCACTCATGGGATTTTACTCTCTTTTGCAACAGTTTCTGCCATATTGTCTGGTTTATTCAGCACATGCCATACACAATACAGGTTTTATTCTGGCAATTAACTTTCTAGTACTTTTAGATTTATTTCTATGACAGTACATGCAAGATTACTACTAACCTGCCTCGCAATGCAGCCTGTGCAGCCTACAGGCATGGACTTCCTAATTCATAGCCCACTCGTCTGCTGCTGCCAAAGACATAAGAGGAATATTTAGCTATACCTATCCATAATATACATGAGCTGGAAATTATTAAACAGGTAGTAGGACGAGTACTTACACACAGCTGGGACATCACCCAACTGCCTAACTTCTTGGATCCACTGATCCCTCTTTCTCCATTTCAAGTCAGCATAGTGATGCCTGACCTGCTCACCAGTTTGAGGGATGCCAGTGGCACTGGTGAGGTCACAGGTGAGACAGTCCCAGGCTTTTGCTTTATATTGGGAACCCTGGTACTGGCCCTGCAGCAGTCTCTGTTCATGGTTTTAATGAGGAGTCCTGCCATGACTTTGGACTCCTGGATGCCCCAGTGCTGCACCCAGAAGCACAATCCTTCTCCAACACCAGCCATAGTGCCTACAGGATGAAGCTGCAACCAGCTATGAGATATATTCCCACCTGTGGGGTTTAAATAGGTAGATTTCCTGCACTTTGCCATGATTGGATGGTTTTGAAAATGCTAAGCTATGGGCAAACCTGCTTACCTAAGGATGGCATAACATAAAGGGGTATACCAATGGGCAGATTGATTTAGCTGACATTGCTTACACCTAGTAAGCAGGGGTGTGCAATGTTTAGCATTGCTTATTTTTAATTTGCACACTATTTGCTGTTTGGCATTGATTTATCATTCATTACATGTTATATATTTGTTTAGTATCCATGATTCATGTGTACATACATTGTATGGGGTCCTTATGTTTATTGGGGGATTTCACCACTTTATTACAATGACACTTCACATCTGGACTTAATGCAGTACTTCAGTTCACATATTTATGTTATGTAGTAGGTTATACAATATAAAACTGCATATAGATTCCTTTCACATGTAAATTGTGATTTTGATATAGTGAGGATCTGTTTGGGGATACCTCACTTTGATGTACTGCTGTGATGGCTTACTGGTTAACTGCTGTGACTATAGTGTATAGGGTCCTGGGTTCATGACCTGCAAGGGCTGTTTATTTTGTTGCTGGGCAGAACAGCGGCTGTTGGATACAGAGTGATTAAGGCACTTCAAAGCAGTTGTAAGTGGGTTTGCATGAGTTTGCGCGATGGTAAGCAATGCTAACTTCTGGTTAAAAATGCTTACAGAGAGTTAGCTTCAAAATTGCTTAATGTGTGCATGATTTGCTTACCCCACACAAACGGGCTTAAACCCACTTACTACTGCTTAAAACTGCTTACTCCCGCTTACCCTTGCAGTAATTTAGACAGAAATGAAACATGGGTCTTGGGAAAGTGGTAGATTTGGACACTCTATGGATTTATCATTCATTGCACATTATACCTTCATTTAGTATCTCTGATTCATGTGTACATATACTGTATGGGGCACTTGTGTTTATCTGTGGATTTTACCACACTATCACAATGACACCTCACTTTTGCACTTAATGCAGTACTCCAGTTCACAAATATATGCTATTTAATAGGGTATACAGCAAAAAAATGTTCATAAAGTGATTTCACATGGAAAATGGAATTTTCTACAGTGAGAATCGAACCGGGCATGACTGCTCACAAAGCAAACGCTCTGATCACTACACTATTGCAGTAAAGTTTCAATTGAATGTATCTTGCTATTTATCTTCTTGTGATATTTAAGCTACAGTATGAGTAGCTAAGCAATCGGCAAACCCGCGCACCTACGGTTAAATCTAATCTGTTTGCAAAAAAATAATTCTATACTGTTATTTTCTCTGGCAAGGGGCAGATTTCACTTATTGCTGTGGATTTCTGTGTGCATCTGCACATTTGGCAGACATCCTAGCAACCCTCCATACCTCTCAACCTCTTCAGGCAAACTATTTCGACAAAGCTTGACAAATTATGGTATAACTATTGATATATTTTAATTATTACTCTTATAAACTTGGGACAGTTGCTAGAGTAACATGATTTGTTTTAATATACGTTTTCTGATGAATTGTGGTGTCTGAGACTCATATGTATGCCATTATTTCATGGCTTCATTCCTGACATCATCCCGTGATTTCCCTGTACAAATGGGGTACAGCCAACTGTATGGGCAATAAATCTGGACATTATGTGGTGATTTGTACAGTTGGGAGGTATGCAACCTCCTATGAGCGTTCTCACTCATTGTTATTGCTGAACAGCACTTCCTGAGTGCAGGGGCATGTGTATTGTGAGTGCTCTGTTCTTAGACACACCCCCTCCACTCATCCACGCTCCATGTCCGTTTAGGAGCAGAGGCAGCGAGCCTTCATTACTATGAATAGCGCGCTGCTGTGCTGCTCCTAAATGGTCGTTTTCGTGCAGGAATAAGCTATTCCTGCATGGAACCTTACTGTATCCTGGGGTCTGTCTAATTTTATGCCGTTATGCAATACATATTTTTTCAGGGCTTAGTTAGAAAACAGTCCCCTCCCAGATCCTTTTCAATTACTGGTGAATGAATAAATAAAGAAATACATCTTTCTCTCTCTCTCTCTATATATATATATATATATATATATATATATATATAAACATATATATATATAAATATATATAATTATATATATATATATATATATATATATATGTGAGTGTGTGTGTGTGTGTGTGTGTGCATATCTATATCTATATTTATCTATATACTTATATAATATATATGTGTGGATCTCCTTCAGTTTATCAAAGTTTCAAAACTTCGAAACCCCTATGGCCGAGACCATATGACTGAAGTTTTGAAACTTCAAAAGTAAAATAAAAAACACTAAAACTAATAAAAAATGTTATCTTTACATTTTTGCACGGGGCAAGCCCCCTGCACCCCCCACACCCCCTGCTAATTAAATATACCAACTCTGAGATCACACTACAGAGAGAAAAATGGTAAATCTTAAGTTCCGCCCTGTATGTCGATCTCACTACAAAGTGTTCGAAATTTAAAAATTTTAATCATGTGGTCTCGGCCATACGGTTTTCGAAGTTTTGAAACTTTGATAAACCGAAGTAGACCCATTTACATATATATATATATATATATATATATATATATATATATATATATGTGTGTGTGTGTGTGTGTGTGTGTGTGTGTGTATCAGTATGCCTACAATTTACATGTATTATGGTGTATACTGAATAATCAGTACATCAGTATAAACTAACATACTAACATCAAGTTTCAATATCTGATATAAACTATGAATTTTTACTGTAAAGTTTAGACATGCAGTGTTCATAAAACAAGTGCTCATCTTCCCATAAACTCTCATGATTATAAGTTTATAGACTAGGGGATCCCATAACAGTGGAAAAAAGGAAAAGCCTCATACCACACCCAGACTTCACAGGACAGTATAGCAACTGCTCAACTGTAATGTAAGTGAAAGGAATGGACCCTCCAATTCCCTTCAGTTACACTATGATCTACAAACTGAAGGCAGCTCTAGCAGATCACATGTGAAGCATAGGTAACAGAAGGTTCATCTGTATTACAAGTACTGCAATATATGCAAAATGGCAGTGTCAACAGATCATAGGGAAAGCAAAAGGAATAAATCACCCCTCTAATCCCCTTCACTTGCACTGCACTCCAATAACGGAATATGCCATATATGTATTTTGTATGTAAAGCTCATTGATGGATTGCATTCTGAATAAATGTGTTATAAAAATATATGGTACAATGTAGATGTTAAAATACTTCCACATCTTTGGCATATCATTTAACAAAAGTTTTTCTTTATACTTTGTGTGTGCTCAGTCTGCCATATTTATGCAGTTCACTAAAAACTAAAGTTATACACTGCACATGCAAAACCCAGACAGCTACATAGACACACGACAACAAAACATTCTAACTAGTATAAAAAGTCACTCATTAGGCGCGGCAAACCTACTTAATACCATGCTCACTAGTTGCTTATACAGTTTGTATAGTTCAGTGATGGCAAAGGGGAAATACTTCTCTATAACACAAAAAAACATGGAAAACAGATAAATGGAACTCAGTGGGTTCTGCTATGTGTGATACATGAAATATGCTGTACTAATTAGAAAACTTGGTGTATATAACTTATGGCTTCACAACTGGTCATGAAACCTGCATGCAAAATATTTCATGAATAACTTGAAGGAACACTCCCCAACACACACACACACACACACACACACACACACACACACACACACACACACACACACACACACACATACACACACACAGTAATATAAAGAGAATGGAATAAAGACTCTCTAAAATAATTGGTCTCAGCTGTGGTAATGTTCCCTGATATATCCAAGTGTGAAAAATAAAATGCTTGTATCCATTTATTTTTATACTTTTGCTCAAGATTAATATAAAAGTAGCATCCACTGGCCTGCGATGGGAGCAAAGGCATTTTACTTTGCTACACACTCCATATAGATCCAAGAGGCATGAGAACATGTGCTAAAAAAGTGAACACTTTTCTGTGTTTTTCCTTCAAGTAATAAATGGATTGTCATACCTTAGTACTTAATTAAACAATGTGAATTAGAAATCAACAAACACCTTGAGATGCATTACTTTAGCAAATATTTTCCAAACATAAAACTACATAGGAAAATTTCAATTTGATTAATAGACAAAGTACACATTTGCACATTACCCTAACTGTAAAATACAACAAAATGTCATGGTACTCTGGAAAAGCCATTCAAAAAATTTGCCTTTATTATTTACAACAATGTGTGCATGGAGAAATCTTTAAAAGAATATCAGCCAGAAAATACATATAACTCACAAAACAATATCCATTTTCACAGACCTAACACCTCAAATGCTTTACATGCTTCAAAATAAATCACATAATAATTTGTTAGTACTTCCACAAATGTACAAGCAAAATCTGTGACTAACTTGGAATCATATATGGACCACTGAAAAACTCAGCTTTATATTCTTTGTGAACTGATTGATCAGACTTCATTAATATGATGGATGTAAGAATATGCCTGCTGAATGTGATGGACAATGGAGCATCTTCCCCTTAGTCAGCTACATGTGACCTCATTTGTCTGCATCTGTCCCTGCCTTCTGCCTTTATCTTGCAGGTTTGTCTGAAACATGTACTACTTTATGAGTGACACAAGCTTTGTGAAAACTTGCATTATCATTCTGTAACATTTATGGTCGTGGTTATAGTTGCAACATCACTGCTGTGTTGTGCTGAAGAACACTTTGCTCAAACAGTACTTCTGCAGTCTTGTTCAGTAATAAAATAACCACCATTTTGTTCGCACTATACTGACTGGAGCACAGTGACACACACATAAGTATGCATACAAAAAAAAAATATTGGAAATATTCTCAGATTCGGTCAGTTGACGTTTACACTCTGGTCCTGCCCATATTCATCACTTTCTACACAGCAACCACTCAAGATAAATGATGCTTACTGGTACGCTTGCAATAGGGTTCATTCCTGGTATAATATGTGTAATGTGATTTTAAGTGCCACTGTTTAAGTCTTGCATGGAGAGGTGTGATCTTAGACTGCATCATGACATAAGGAGTGTGGTGCATGTTTTTATCATGGTTGCATGACCAGTTAGAAGTCTGGCATTTATATTTAATTGACAGAATATGTCTGAAGGGGATCTACTTCACAAGCTCAAAGTTTCAAAACTTCGAACTGCAAATGGCCAAGACCATAAGACCGAAGTTTGAAACAGTAAACTCTCAGTTAACTGGAACTCAAGCAACTGGCACTTTCCAGCAGCCAGCAAAAAATATCAAAGAAATACAGTACAATTTTCATGTGTTACACTTTTTGTTTTCCCCTCTGCAGAAACATACCTTACATTTTTAGCATTTTAGAGTTTTAAAAAGGAAGATAGGAATAAATTCCCCTCTCTCCCCAACCCGTGAACAAGTCAAACCAAACAAATAGTATAGGGTACAGTATTAGTCAGGCCTATTTTTAATAGTAACTCTCAAGCAACCAAAAAGTACAGTTATCTGGCATCTACCAATCCCCATGGGTGTTGGTTATCTGAGAGTTTACTGAACTTTGAAATTATAATAAAAACAATGTTTACATGTTTGCAGGGGAACAAGTCCCCCTGCAGCCCCCACACCCCCTGCTAAATAAATACACCAACTCTGTGATCACATAGTTAGGAAAATAGCAAATTTCTCATTCTGCACTGTACAGCAATCTCCATTCAAAATGTTCAAAGCTTCAAAACTTTGATCTTTTGATATCGACCATTTGCACTTCAAAGTTTTGAAACTTCAAGCTTGTGAAGGGAATCCCTGGAGGATAGTGTCAGAAAAGATCAGCAAAGATAGGTGCATTGCACTAGCAAAAATATTACACCTGGAGTCAAGGTAACATGCAGTGTATGAATCAGAAATGTGGCGGGATGAGAAGGGAGGCTTAACATTGCAATCTCTACAGGATAGAATGACTCAGAATAAAAAGAATTGTTTAAAATACTGCAAATAGTTATTGAATCTACTTCTTTGTTAAGACCACTTATTATATTGTCTACACAATTATGGTCAGCATGCCAAAAGCAAAGCTTTCAAATGAGATGGACTTAACAGAATTATCCATGTTCCGGAGAAGAGGAAGACGATGACAAAACCAATGAAATTAGTAAAGTCCAAGAAAGTAACAACTTTCAAGGAAAAAAGGAGGATTTGGGCATAGGACAATGGAAAATCCTTTAAGCATTTGAGGAAGTCATTCTTTGAAATCAGTGTAATAGAAATCTACTGTCACTATCCTGAATATATTAATGGGTCTAATCCAATTTAGCAGTTCAACAACACAAAGTTGTGTTTGTATTTTTGTTGATTGACTAATCACTGAACTGGAAGATACACTGACACTTTTTAATTTGTTTTTTAAACTTATTAGAATTTGAGAAGTGCTAGATTGAGACAGAAGACATGGTCATGACTTGTATATTGTTATTCTGTCATGAGACTTTCCTAGATTGTGCAGAGGGTTAAATGCTAACCTGCTGTTAAATCACTTTGTATGATAAGCAGTTAAGTCTCTTGCTTAGGTTGTCTTGAATATAAAATCAGAAGATTAATTCAGAATTCGATTTTCTATTGATGTGTTACACATACACTGTTTTTTGTTCAGGTTTAACTTTACAGTCATTCACTCCATTTTCTTGCAGGCAGCACATATATTTTTTTGGGTAGCAAAGCCTTATTTATGGATAACTCTCAAAGCTGATTGCTAGGGAATGCTAATGCCTCTTCCCCTAAACATCCCTACCAGTGCTGGCAGGAATGGATCTTTATAAATAAATAAGCATCTGGATTATAGAAGTATGTGGACATCAGGCTGTTTTTAATTCATCACAGACCAGTGTTGGACTACTCGTGTCTCTCTTGTGCATTCCTGTCCTTGCATGGATGATGCCACCATATTGGACTAGTCACACCAGATTGCCTTCCAAGTCCTGGCATCCTGCTTTCTGACTTATATGGCTTCTACCCTAGCACTGTCGGAGACAAGCTGGTAACAAACACAGCAAATTATTTCCAATTCTCCCCTGATGACTTTTCCAACACCTGAACTGCTACTCAAACTTTATTCATCTGGGGGTATGCTCAGGACATTATCCCTCTGTACCACAGGGTGGTATATAGAAACCTGAAGATTATTTAGTGCATTGTTCTGTACAGGGAAATTCAGTCTTAATATATGAGGACTGGTTGGCCCATTTGGTGGTTTGAGTCAAATTATTATAGGTGAGCAATACACACACACACACACACACACACACACACACACACACACACACACACACACACACACACACACACACACACACAAAATGTTTAGTATGCATATGCATGTCTTGAACTGTTAATCAAGAGGAAACCAGTTTATTGGTGTTTCCCCTAAAGAATAGCATGTGAGTGTGGTATATTGCTGGACTGCTCCTCAACCCTACCTCTCAACCTTTTAGTGCGACAAAATCTTGGCAAAGCTGGGCAGAATGGGGGAACAAATGCCTACAAATAGGGACAGATTTTAAATATTGGTCTTATAAACTTAGAAAGTTGTTAGAATAACAGGATTTATCTTAGAATGTATTTTTCTGAAGGATATAAAGTCTGAAACACAAATGTATATCCTTATTTAGTGACTTCAAGCCTCAATCATACCAGTGATTTGCTAGAAAATCAGAAATTTTATGAGAAACAGATCAAAAGTATGAGGCAAAAATCTGGACATTCTGTGAAAATCTGTACAGTTGAGAGGTATGTCCTCAACTAGCAATTATTTATGATAATGCAACGTAATTTGAACATTTTGTTATAAGGTTGGAAGAACACTAAAGGTGGGTACCCGATGTCTGTCACATTTGCTTGTGTTAGGTTGTTATGCAGTAAAATAAGTGCAAATTTTGGGAGCAGTTGAGTTAACATGGGACATCTAGGTAAAGAAACTCTTAAATGAGTTTCTCTCATTAAGAGTTCTACATACTGACTTATATATCTAGTTGAGTCCTATTTAGTTGACTGCTGTCATGGAGAAAGTGATAACAGTTCTCTACTTAATGACTGGAATGATCTATATTATAAAGATCAAGTCCTAAAAGTGCTATCCAAAACTAAAAGTACAGTATTGAGAGGGTCTGACAATATCACGGGATGCATATTGAATAGCATGAAGCATGATTTAGCAACATGCCTAGCAATACTTTTCAGTCTCAGCATCCATACAGGTTTTTTACCAAATGAATAGAGAACAGATGCAATCATTCATTCCCTTGCATAAGAGAGGATGTTTTACAGAACCAGGTAATTACAAACCCATAAAGTTGACCAGCCTTATAAGCAAAACCATGGTAAGACTTATTGGGAATTAATCAATCAGGGCATAGACTTTTCTCAGTCTGGATTAATCAAGGACAGGTCATGTTTACTCAACCTGGTAACATTTTTTTTTTAAAGATCACCAAATCAGTTGATGAAGGCTAAATGGCACAACACACAGCATACCTCAATTTGGGCAGAGCTTTTGACAAAATTCCTCACTCAGGTATTGTAAAAAAGCTAAATATCACCCACTGGATTGCCAACTGGCTCACAGACAGGATGCAGATAAAAAAACAGGGGAAGTTATGTTCACAAACAGCTCAGCCAACAGTGGAGTCCCCCAGAGTTCTTTACTAGGACCTCTCCTGTTTGGCATCTACTTTTCTTAACTAAAAGCCAGTACCAATGGGCTCTGGCTATGTTTGCAGATGACTGCAAACGAGGAGCCGTCATTGAATCCCCAAATGACATAGCCATCCTGCATGAAGTTTAATCTCAAATAAATAACTGATGTCAAAATCATGGTCTAAAACTAAATGCCAAAAATGCATTATTGTATCCTTTGGGAAGTTATCTAGCCCAGGGAACTACCACATTGACAATACTCCCCTTAGGGTGGATCCATTTGATTGGGATTTAAGAACTTATGTGGACAGTGAACTATCTTTTTAAAGGCATGTGTTTCTTGTTGTAAGAAAGTCATTCTATACTGCACAGCTTATAAACAAAGGGATTGTGTCTAGATCTAGGAATGTCTTTGTTCCCCTCTACTCAGCCATCACTAGGCCATTCATTGAATATAATACCCCCTTTGGCATGTGCCCATCCAGACACACACAACAATAGGAATGCCCACAGAAGTAACTTAGTGAAAGGATACAAGGCCTAAACAACATATTTTACATGGACCGACTCAAAGCCATGTCCTATACTCAGTATCCTACAGTCTGCTAAGAGATGACCTGTGTCAGTTATACAAGGTATCCTCTGACTCATTACTGATGGATTTGCTGCACATCAGTAAGTCAGATGGCATCAGAAATACTTGGTCTATGGATCTAAACCTCTTCTGCAACATCAACAGTATGGTTTTGAGGGACAGGTATATTTCCCAGTAGATACCACTGCTATAAAACAGACTCCCCAGCTACATAAAACAAAGCTCATCCCTGTCCATTTTCAAGTAAAACTTAGATCTATTGATAGGAAACAGAAAGTACTCCCTGTACCATTAATGGACAGAGGCAGCTCCTAAATGCTTTATCCCATGCATGGGTCCCCTCAAATTATCTATGGTATGATCCCAGTTATTCTCATTAGGGCTAATACTTAATTATCAACCATGGGATGGGTAAGGCCAGTCTATAACAAAATTGGATAGGTTATTTTGAGCAGAAAAAGGGAAACTGTCTAGGCCTAAAAAAGCCTGCAAGTATTTACATATGACCCTATATAGAGACTAACCTGTCTCACTTTATCTGTATTAGTGCTACCCTGGAGTTAGTATATAAAGGTATCAGTTAGCTTATGATACAGTCCTGGACATGGAGGATATAGATGTGGCTTGCTTCACCCAGCAAATCATGTATTTCGCTAATTTTGCTGCATTTTATTGAATAAATAATAAGTCAAGATATGGTATCTGGACATACTGGGTTTGGTTTGTGTCATACTGGTTCTTTCAACAAATTGAACTTGCTCCAGATCAAGTTCTTTTGAAATTATGGATTAAACCCCAACATTTCAACAACTTTAAAAAAATAGTAGTTACATAGCATATTATGAACCAAAACTAGAAACAGAGCCTGGGACAACTGGCAATAGACTTGACCACTTGACCACTTAAAATACCACCAACTTAGGAATGAAACAAAAAAATCCATTCTATTAGATAAAAAAAGCTACTATCAAAATCTCCTACATAAACACCAAAACAACCCTCAAAAGTTCTGGGCAGGCTTAAATCAACTTCTTCATCCAGGACATTCAACCACCCCAACCCCTTCAAACCTCACCGATAATTCCCCAGAGACCACAGCTGGCACCTATAATAACTTTTTCACTGAAACCATCCAATCCCTAGCAAATCATCGAACCACTACAAACCCCCTATCTCTAATCTACCCACTAATCATCCCCTATTTAGCTTCCAACCCATCTCTACCACTTTTATCAAAACCTTAATAAAGAAAATTAAAACCTACTACCCTTTCTACTGACCTCCTCCCTGCAGATTACCTACTCTAACTACTACTGCAGATGCCATTGCATACCCCATATCTATTCTGATCAATAGAACCTTATCCAAAGGTACTATCCTCTCCCTCTGGAAAATATCCCACGTCATCCCACTCCATAAAGGTGTAAGTTCCACAGAATTATCCAATTATAGACCCATTTCCATTCTTTCCCCACTAGCCAAAATAATGGAGAAGTGCGTACACAAGCAACTAATACAATATCTCATACAGAACAACCTACTGTCTAACTCTCAGCATGGCTTTAGGCCACATCACAGTACCACCTCTGCCCTCATTTCCTTTACTAATGCCATAGACCAAAACAGGAATGACAACCAACCAACGTCTACTGCTGAACCCCAATAAAACTAAACATCTACTCTTCACCCCCACTAGCAGATCCACCCCATTCTCATTCACTGTTACATCCAGCAATGAAACCTCTATCTCCCCAGATACTCATACTAAGCTTCTAGAGGTTATTATAGATAATAATCTTAAATTTGACCTGCAGGTCAACATAATCATACAGACCATCAATAAGAAGCTTGGATCTCTGTACAGAAACAAGTAATTTTTAACCTAATTGGCTAGAATTGCAATTGCCCGGTCTCACCTACTCTCTACTCTTATATATGCCTCTCCTGTACTCTCCAACCTTAATAAATCTGAACTGAGTAAGCTCTCCCACAGCTACAACCATATTGCCAGATTCACCACTGGCTCAACCTACAGAACCCATCACTGCCAGAACCTTAAACAACTATAGTGGCTAGAACTGCCCAGCTTAATTCAATTCAATCAACTCTTAATAGCACACAAAATTCTATACCAACCTGAAAATACCCCCTCACTTATAAATATTATAAACCCATACAACAACTTGAGGTCAATACGGTCATCCAACAAACTACTGGTCCAAACCTACAAAGCTAATAACTCAGCTGGTGAATCCCTGTTTGCCAACTTTGTTGGCAAAACCTGGAATTCACTAGCAAGCTATATAACCCTTCAATCCTCCCTAAGTCTCTTCAAAAAAAGCATCAAACAGTATTTCAAAATGAACTGGCTTTGTCCCTGTACCAACTCTGATTAAGCTACAAAATGATAATTCTACCTAAACAGTATCTTAAACATTTAATAGGTTCAGAGGTAGGTACTAGGCTATCAGCCCAAGGGCTTAAGTAAGCCTAGCCAACAAGGTTCCCTGGCTTACGCCACCCAAGAAAGTTATTCTCCTGTGCCCCTGTCGAGCAAAGCCACAGAAGTGATCCCCAGGGTGTATTTCCTATTTCCCATCCACTCATCAAGATTCTTCTTGAAGCGTGCTAATGAGAAACTTTGCTTGACATAGATGGGTAGCTTGTTCCAGAGTATGGGAAGTCTCTGGGACAGGAGTCTATCCCTCTAGCATGTCCTGTTTATTGTAGTGACAAGGTTTAGGACCCTAGAGCATGTAGCTTGGAGGGATTGGGATTTCTTTAGGTGTAGCATGTCCAACAGCTCGGCGTTTGAAATAGCTTTATATGTTAGGCAGAGATCACCTCAGAGTAGGCGATATGCTACGGAGTAAAGCTGGAGTTTTTTGAGACAGTCAGTGTAGAGGCATTTGTTTGAGGCTAGTAATCCTCTTTGTGAGGTACTTCTGTGGCCTTTCCAGCTGGTGTAGATGTCTTGTGAGGTACATTCCAAAAGGGGCATTCTACTCTATAATGGGTCTAATGAGTGTCGAGTAGAGGGGAACAATGACCTCTTTTTTCCTGGATGAGAACCCTTTTCTGATGAGGTGTGCCATGTAGAAGGATTTCCTGACTACTGTGGCAATGTGATTATCAAAAGAGAAACTAAAGTCCACCTGGTTCCCAAGGTCTCGTATCACACATTCGGTGTTAAGTAGATTGCCGCCTATGTGGTAGTTCATGGGTACTGAGTTTTTACCAAAGGGGATGACAATGTACTTTTTGGCATTGAACTTGAAGCCATGGCTCTGACACCAGGCATCTGTCTTAGTGAGGCCATTCTGTAGGATGTCCACATCATTTGGTGACTCAACTATGGCTTCTAATTTGCAGTCATTTGTGAACTTCATTAGCCAAAGGCCTTCTGTGTTAGCCTGTATTTCAGAGAAGTAGATACCTAAGAGGAGCAGTCCCAAGACTGAACCCTGTAGTACTCCACTTGTCACTGGTTTGAAGTCAGATTTGGAGTCTGCAACTTTTACATTGTGGGTTCTGTCAGTGAGCCAGCAACCCATCTTGTGACATAGGGATTTATAGCTAGTTTATTGAGTTTAGCTATAATTCCAGAATGGGAGATGGTGTTGAAAGCCTTGGCGTGGTCAAGATAGGTTGTGTGAACAACCTTACCCTCATCTACGGCTTTGGTGACTGCCTCAAAAAAGTTGATCAGGTTCAGGAAGCATGATCTGCCTTTCACAAAGCCAAACTGGGTGGAGTCCAGAGTTTGGAGGTTACCAATATCTTTGTTTATGAGTTCCATGATGATACGTTCCATGGCCTTACAGACCAGGCTCATCAGGCTAATAGGGCAATAGTTCCCAGGATAAGTGGTGGCTCCTCCCTTTGTGGAGTGGGATAACTGTTGCTGTGTGCAATTCAGTGGCACAATGCCTGATGTGAGGCTATGATTGAACATGGTACTTTGGTGGTGAGCCGGTTCATTCTGAAGTTCATGTAAAAACAGCCTGGGATGTTGTCCGGTCCCATGGATGCTGTGTTTTTGGCTTTAGAGAGTGCAGCTTTTACCTGCGTAGTTGTGATTACAGGGACTTTGCATTCTTCCTGTATAGATATGGGCCCTTTAGGGGGTGTGAGGAGGGTAAAGTTAGCACTGACCCTATCTGCCAGGATGTTGGCAATACCAGTTGGTACTGTAATTTTTATGCCATTGTGCTGTAACTCTGAGCAGATCTGGGTGTTGCCATTGAGATTCTTGATATAGCTATAGAATGCTTTGTGGTCATCCCTAGAATCAGTGGTGATTTTGTTTTCGTAGCTAGATTTGGAAGATCTTATAAGGGATCTTAGCTTCTTACTGAGGCTGACCAGGGAGCTCCTCAACTCATGGGATTTTATTCTATTTTGCAACAGTTTCTTCCTTTGTTGTAGAGTTTGTTTATGGCAGGGGACCTCCAGATTGGCTTCTTTTTTTTGGAGGATAGCTTCTTGGTTCTGTTTGGGATAGCATGATCCATGCACTCATATAAGTGCATTTGCGTAAGATTCAGCAGTTGTAACTGTATTGTCCATCTGCATGGGTGTCATGAAGTTCACCACTTCTGTCTTAAGAAGCATGAAGTTGGCTTTGGAGAAATTTTTGCCATTGTTTCCTTAATGGGGGGTGGGGACGGGATGTGGATATCTAGGGTGATTAGCTTATGGTTGGATCTGAACAATGAGGAGTTGACGTCAGGTGTGGAACACCGGTCACTCATGTTGGTAATGACTAGGTCTAGGATATTGTTGCCCCTATTAGGGGTGTGGATAAGTTAATCCAGAGCATTGGAATTTATGAATTCCAGAAAGCATTGAGTGAAGGAGTTGGTACATGAGTAGTTTTCCCAGTTAATGGTGGGGTAGTTGAAATCACCCATTTTTAGGGTGTTTGGTTGAACCCTAATATTTTCCAGTATATCTATAAAAGAGGAATGCGAATCCTGGGGCATGGTGGGGGATCTGTAGCAAGCTACAATTTGGACTGCAGTTTTGCCCAGAGTTAGTTGCACTTGGATAACCTCGGAAGCATTATGTTGAGCAACTAGCCCGGAGGTCTGGATATACTTAATGAATATGGACACACCTTCACCTTTGGGGTTCTGGTCCAGGTTAGGTGGCCGAAAAGTGTGGTATGAGTTATAGCCTGGTAATGCAGCCGCAGGGGTGCTCTCTGGATCCTTGAAACAGGTCTCAGTCACTGCACAAATATCAATGTTCTCCATTTTAAGGAGTGCCTCAAGGGAGTGCATTTTGAGATTTAGACTTCTAGCATTGAGTAGCATTACCCTCAGTTTTTGCTTGCCTGTTCCTGTTATGGTGGTGAATTTGTCATTTGAACCTTGCCTAAAAAGGCACTATAGGGGTGGCAAGAGCCTTAGCCAGTATCCGGAATCCCAGGGGTCACAGGTGCAGGCCATCTCTGACAAAGCACCATGGTCTGTCGACCATGTCATCCCAGGCAGGCAGATACTGGATCCCCTTAGAATAACACCAGAAGCTTAGCCAATTGTTGAAGTCAATCATTCTGTCCTTATTCTGCGATATCATTCTGGGCAACGGCAGGATGCTACTCAAGGCTAGGGCTATACCTGCCTGGGCTACAAGAATGGAGAACTCTTCCATGTCTCTTTTCATGTAGTCCAGAGAGGTATATCTCAGGTCATTCACACCAATATGGACAATGACAGAGTCATACTTGTAACTGTTGTGGAGTGACCTGAGTGAGTGGGTTATGTGGTGGATCCTGGCACCTGACAGGCAGCTGACCGTAACTTTCTCCTTGTTTAGCCTGGTGAGTGGGACATCAGTGTGCCTGACTATAGAGTCACCTATGACTAGTGTGTTGGGTACGTTGTTTTGCCTTATGGGCTGTGGTTGAGTGGCACACTGAGTCTGTGGACTATATGTCATTTGTGTTGTGTTGGGGGTGGAGGTTATTTGCATTTCTGCTTTTGAGGTCTCTGTTGCTTGAGCAGATTATTATTGAGAGCCTCCATGAATGTTTTTGTGTTTCTATGTGTGGGTTTTGGTGGTGTAGGTTTAGTGGGACTATGTGATGAGTGTGGTGTGGTGCAAGTATTTACCTTCTCCTCTTGACTGTCAAGTTCAGTCTTGGTTGGAGAGAGCTTTACCTCTAGTTTGGCTAGATAAGTGCATATCTCACAGGTTATAATATTGGGTGGGAGGAGGAGAGGGTTGTCTGTGTACATGAGGCAATTGCTACATTGCCCCAAGATGCCCAGATTCATCAGATAGACAGGAGAGAACACTGGGAGCTGACCCTTGGACATGCCTGAATAAAAAATTATTTTCTAGACAAGTCAGGAAAGTGAGTACAAGAGCTGTTTTTCTCTAAGCAAGTGAGGAAAGTAAGTACAAAAACTGTTTTCCTCTAGGTAATAAGGAAGGTTGAGTGCTGTATTAATTTTAGCTAATTTAGTGCTTACAACAAGTTCTGAACAAATGCTGAGGGCAAATAAGCAAATACAAGTGCTAAAACTAAGAATCTGTATCTGAACTAGACTAGTTACAGGAAGTAAACAAGTGGAAATGCAAGCTTTTAAATCAGAACGTTGAAAGAGATGGAAAAATTGCCCAAACAGCCTATAACTACAATTTCTGGGCCAGAAACCACTCCTTATGTGGTAGACAGGTTACCTAGTGCTTACCACTCCCACTGATAAGCTAGTAGGCTTCCCTCCAACACAGACAGGCTTGGGGTCCTCAGAAGCTTACAAAAAGTCCTGGATATAGCAAATCTTTATCTGGACTAGACTACTTACAGGAAAGGCAGGAAACAAGCATAACATTTTTTTGTTACAGTTAAACAGAACACAGGGAGATTCTAGCAATGTTTTTTTTTTTTTTTTTTTGTAAAGGAAAGGGAGAGAGGAGAAGCAGAAGATAATTCATGGTTAGGAAACTAAATGGTTTGGCCTTCTCAAATGTTCTATTCTCTATTAGGTAGAATAAGCTAATGACACTAGACTGGAAGGAGTGTCCCAGATCAAATTTACAGTAGGGGCGGGCAACTGCAAATCCACAAAATATAACAGGGAAGGAGGGAGGGAGGGTGCGGAACAATACTAAAGCTACTAACCTACACTCTTTTAGATAGTAAATACTACAGAAATGTTTATCACAGCAGAAGAACAGCAGTGAGCCACAAAATGAAAGTTTTAAACCGATAAAGGAGCAAGAAGACTCTAGAGAATGCTTTTAACTGCAAACAAATCAGTTATAAGATGGCAGGAAATCAGAACAAACAATTAAGTGCTTAACAAGTAAGGAAAATTTCCCCTTAATACCTTTCACACAGTGAAACTAGCTAAAAAGCTTTACAAATGGTGTGACAGTAAAAACTTATTTATCAGGCCCTGTAAGGCAGACAATTTTAGTTAAACCGTGCAGATTAGTTAATAGCAATAAAATACAGTAAAAGGTATTCAGCAGGCAAAAAAAGTGCTATATATAAATTGCTAGAAGCAATAACTAGTAATAATAAGCAAAAAACAGGATACTTATATATATATCTCAGATCAGAGATGTAGTCAATGACCCTACTCCACTTGGCTCAGTGTGTATAGACAGAAATCCTCTCAAAGTTAGGGCTTAAATACCAGAAGATACAACCTTAAACAACTTTTTTAAAAAGCTCAAAAGAACCAATGAGTGCTTACTCCAAGCCCTAGATCATCCGACCTCCACCAGCCAGCAGCCAGTCAACACAATCCTGCCACAGAGGTAAAGAAAGGCTTCTGCTAATTCAAGATGGCCTGGTTATGTGCTTAGAACAACCACTGCAAAAACAAACAGGCCCGGAGACAGCAAATCTGAACTGGGACAATACTAAAGCTACTAGTCTATACTCTTTTAGACAGTAAACACTACAGAAATGTTTATCACAGCAGAAAAACAGCAGTGAGCCACAAAATGAAAGTTTTAAACAGATAAAGGAGCAAGGAGACTCTACAGAATGCTTTTAACTGCAAACAAATCAGTTATATCATACACTCCTTGGCAGGAAATCAGAACAAACAAATAGGTGATTAACAAGTAGGGAAAAATTCCCCTTAATACCTTTCACACAGTGAGCCAAACTAAAAAGCTTTACAAACAGCGTGACAGTAAAAACCTATTTATCAGGCTCTGTAAGGCAGACAATTTTAGTTTAACCATGCAGATTTGTTAATAGCAATAAAATACAATAAAAAGTATGCAGCAGGCAATAAAAAGTGCTATATATAAATTGCTAGAAGCAATAACTAGTAATAATGAGCAAAAATAACAAGATACTTATTGTTATATATCTCATATCAGAGTTGTAGTCAATGCCCCTCCTCCACTCGATTTAATACTCAACAATGTCTTGTTCCAATCTGATGATTTGTGTTTTTAATGTGACAGACCATGTAACTTGTGAGTCCCTATTGGGAACATTACTAAACTATTGTAAATATACATAACTCTTTGTCTTATATTTTCTATGTATCTAATTGTTGTGCAATCATTGTAATTTTGTCTGGAGCTTTTCTCCTGGGCTTCCTTTGAAAATGGACATATATCCAGTTGGATTATCCCGGTCAACAAATGTAAAATAAAATAAATAAATAAAATTATGATCCAGTTTCATGACTAGACTATTTAATAAATGTGGTACTATAAATGTAGCACTCATTACTGGATAAGACTAAGGAAATGATTAATTTAATATGAGTTGTATCAGTGCACAAACATCAAAGTTATCAAACTTCATCATCTAAGCTATTAACACTGTAAAATTGTTAAATAAGTTATGTGGCAGTTGTACAGACATGGTACTATGCTAAAGCAAATTGAATTGTTTTCAGATGAGAACTATTACAGGCTGAGTGAAGTTTGCATTTGTCCTTCAATAAACCATTCAGAATGCTATATTTAAACCAAATTTAATGTGATTTCTCTTTTTCATAAAACTTTGAGCAATGAAAAATATGTAATTAATTTTAGTGAAAATGAGGCAGAGCTATTAAAAGTTGAAATTGGCATCTCAAATATGCACACATTTGTAATACTTAAATCCTGTTCCTTCTTGAAATACTACTTCAGGTTAAGAAAATGCATTACGTTATTTGAACCTCAGCACAAGTACATCAGACAAGAAATCTTGCATTAACATTTAAGAAAAACAGGTTACTGCCTGAAAATTTGCAAGTCATCAATCTTGTTCAACACATAGAGATAATTTAGTTTATTTATTGTTTATTAAGTGTGCAAAGTATACATAAGTTGTCAGAGTTTGTGATGGAGACATTCATTGCTTCTGAGGTTTATCAGCTTCTGTTTGTATATACATATCAGATCCAGGTAATACAGTACGTATATCTTTGGCTATTGGTAGTGTGTGATCCAAATAAGCTATAAGAATTCTTACTTATACCAATACCATCTTTCTGCTCAAAATCAATTATTTAGTATTTTTTACAGAAGATACAATCTTTTTTATATTTAATTTTGAAAAGTGCAATTCTTAATAATTTTTAAGTAATACATTTTACTATTAAATTTTAAATGATTTTGACTGATTCCTTTTGTTTGTCAGCTTAAGGGTATATGAATTGAAGATTTATAACTGCAGCAGCTAGTCCCTAAAATTCATAAGCACACACTTTTTCTTTTCTGAATATTGTGTATTATTTATCACAGAAAGTACAAGTAGCAAAGGGGTCTATATTAGATCATCGAAATGGCAGAATTTCAAATTATCTAATATCGAACCCAATATCGCGAATGCTGAAAACAGCAAAGCTGCACAAAACCGAATTCTTTTCTAGGGAAAGAATTTGGTTGACTGTTGTTGTGGCTTCACTGTTTTCAGCGATGCGGTGGAAAGTTATGGGTTGGGTTAAGGTAAGTGTGTGATTGTGCAGACTTTCAGGTCAAAGTGTGGGTTGGGTGAGTTAGGGTTAGGGCGCGGGTCAGGTAAGTGTGCGATTGTGACAGAATTTGGGGTTAGGGGGTGGGTTAAGTGAGTTAGGGCGCGGGTGAGGTGAGTGTGTGATAGTGAGAATTTGGGGTTAGGGGCAGATTAAGTGAGTTAGGGTTAGGGCGTGGGTGAGGTAAGTGTGCGATAGTGACAATTTGGGGTTAGGGATAGGTTAAGTGAGTTAGGGTTAGGGCGCGGGTGAGGTGAGTGTGCAATAGTGACGGACCTTAGGGTTAGGGTCTGGGTTAAGGTAAGTGGATAAATAGTAGTGTATGTGCAGTGTAGTGTAGGGTTAGATGTAACTTTTAAATGTATGTGTGTGGATTGCTGCTTTTTAGTGTGCTTGTGGTGTGTGTGTGTTTCTCGGAACAGCAAATTTTTTGCCCTGGGAAAAAATTCGCTGTTTTGAGGTTTCAATATTGTTAGGGTTCGGGATTTGCAGTTCGACGTTACAGGATTCGATAATGAGCTGTTTCAATGATCTGATATAGACCCGTAGCAAAGAAGCATACAGCTGCATCACTGAGAGCATATACTGATTAATAAACACTGAATAGGATGACAGATGATAGCTTACTCACCTAGTTAGCCACATTTCCTAACTCATTCAACAACTTGAAATCCTAATTTCTCATGTATCAAACAAGAAATACTTTTTTCCCTGCATTTTTACTTATTGCAATTCTTGAAAATTTCAGATTCTGTGTGCCACAAAATGTGTCTATTCATGTATACCCCCTTTGAAAAAGAATATTTCATCACATTATTTTAGAATTATCTGCTCCTTTACATGTTTAAGTTTTATTGTATTGTATTAGTACAATCAATCCTTTGAAAAGTTCTATCCTGTTCAGTTTGGGATGGCTAGGCAAATGAAAGTTGCATGCTGAAAAAATTTATCACATCAAGAACACATACCTTAAGTTTCCAATCTTACAAACACAACACTATAAAATATAACACAACTTGTAAGTAAAAATATATAAACCTCATTTTATACACTGAAACAAAGCTTCACATGAATTTCGAATCTCACACTCTGGCCCATTACCTTGTCACTGTTAAGGCGCTTGTGTGTCTCTGTGAAGCTATGGGCTGAGTTAGAGGAATCAGATGCAGAACCTAGATGATTCTGATGCTAAAATCATAAACTGGTTGGAGATGTATTGACATTCACAGGTATGCAAAGTATACCAGTCAGAAATCTTAAGGAGAGGAAGAAATGAAGAGTTAAAGACCATTGATGAAGGTGAAAGCAGGTAGCATGGATGAACAAATACAATTGTGTATCTAGCCCTATATATTATTTACAATTGAGTGAAATATATTTTATTATACTGGGCTCAAAGACCTCAGTAGATGGTGAATAAAGTTAAAAGATGAATTCCTTTTTCGGAAAGCAATGGGAAATTTGGTTAAGATATTAAGTACTAAATACAACATTGTCAACAAAGGTGCATAGCAAAGCCATGTGTTTTTTTTTTTTTTTTTTGGTAATGTTGTGAGAGTTTGGCTATAAGTAAACTTTGGACTGGAAAACTGATACTTTTGTATTATGATGTTGGAGAAAACATTTGAGAATTCTGTCAACTGCAAATAGTTGAAATCAATTGATTCTTAAGGAAATAAATTCAGTTTGTTCACATAATTATTCACATAATATAAATGTAGGCTTCACTGGAAAAAGCACTAATGTTGTGAGACACTGAGGGCTAAAGAAAAAACTAGCAACAAAGTCCAGGATCATAGTAATACTAAAGTAATTAACATGAATTTACAAGAACTTAAAGAAGTAGTGGAGGATAGACAGAGCTGGCATGTTAAAGTCTTTGATATCACAGACAGCCAGAGTCAATGAAAGAAGACCACCGCCACTAACAAAAAGTCTTACGTGCACATACAGGCACGCGCACACACACACACACACACACACACACACGCACACACGCACACACACACACACACACACACACACACACACACACACACACACACACACACACACACACACACACACACACGTGCTTATAAACACAAACACACACGCACACACGCACACATGCACACACACGCACACATACATGCACACAACCAGCCAAAAGTTTCTCTTTGCATGTACATTTTATATGAGAAGTCCACATTAATACTGCATAAAAGGCACTTCAGCTTGTGGTTTTGCAGTGTTTATCCAGTTAATATTAATAAGGAATGCAGGTCTCATGAAGGTATACATCTTCACAATCACTGTCTAATCATGTGGCTTTCAAAATCCTGTCATACAAAAGAAACTCTGTGCACCTTTCAGTTTTCATCCCATTGATTTAGTCAGAAGGACTGGAGGTAATGTGCTTATGTAACATTCCAGAAAGGTCTTCCCAATCTTATAGGTTCATAGGTTCATAGGTTCATACTAGGCTATCTGCCCTGAGGCATTTATAAGCCTAGCCCGAGTGCGTTTGGCTTTCGCCACCCTTTGATTCAAGTTTACTGTGCCCTTTTTAAGGTTAGTTTACCATGCCTCTGTCTAGTAGTGACACTGAAGTAATCCCCGGGGTAAACCTACGATCCCCCATTATCAAGATTCTTCTTGAAGAGAGTCAGTGAGGGGCTCTGCCTAACATGGACTGGGATTCTATTCCAGAGCAAGGGGAGCCTCTGGGTTATGAATCTATCCCTCCAACATGTTCTGTTTATTTCTGTGCAGAGGTTCAGATCCCTCGAGCGCGTAGCTCTAAGGGATTTGGATTTTCTGAGGTGGAGCAAGTTCATTAATTCTGGGTTGGACATAGCTTTATATGTCAGGCATAGATCGCCTCGAAGTAGGCGGTATGCAACTGAGTAGAGCTGGAGTTTTTTTAACCGAGCAGCATATGGCATCTGTTTGAGTCCTTTGACTCTTATTCTGAGGTATTTTTGGGGTCTTTCTAGTTGCTGCAGGTGTCGGGTAAGGTACATCCCAAAAGGGGCATTGTATTCTATTATGGGCCTGATTAGGGCTGCATAAAGGGGCACTATGACCTCCTTTGATCTAGATGTGAATCCTTTCATGATAAGGTGGGCTATGTAGAAGGTTTTTCTAACCACTTTGGCAATGTGGTTATCAAAGGAGAGATTACTATCAACTTGGGTCCCTAGATCCCTAATTACTTTCTCTGTGCTTAATGGGTTTCCACCTATGTGGTAATTTGTGGGTACTTTGTTTTTGCCAAAGAGTATGACTATACACTTTTTGGCATTTAGCTTTAGACCGTGGCTCTGGCACCAGTTATCCATCTCTGTGAGACCTTTTTGAAGGATGCTCGTGTCAGCTGGAGAGTCAATTATGGCTCCCAGTTTGCAGTCATCTGCGAACTTGGTCAGCCACAGTCCTCCCATGTTAGCCTGTACTTCTGAAAAATATATACCGAACAAGAGAGGTCCCAGGACTGAGCCTTGTGGGACACCACTTTTAACCGGTTTTGAGTCAGACATGGCTCCAGCAATTCTGACTCTGTGGGTTCTGTCTTTGAGCCAGTTTGCAACCCATCTTGTGACATAGGGGTTTATATTTAAGCTGGATAGCTTATCTATGATGCCAGAGTGGGGTATTGTGTCAAATGCCTTTGCGAGGTCCAGATAGGCTGTGTGGACTACCTTCCCATCATCTATGGCCTTGGTGACTGTTTCAAAGAAGTTGACCAGGTTCAAGAGGCAGGATCTGCCCTTGACAAAGCCGAATTGGGTAGGATCTAGTGTCTGTAGGTCCCCAATGTCATTGTTTATGAGTTCCATGATGATCCTCTCCATAGCCTTGCAGACTAGGCTAGTCAGGCTTATGGGGTGGTAGTTTCCAGGGTCCGTCGAGGCACCACCTTTGTGGAGAGGGACCACTGTTGCTGTACGCCATTCATTGGGTACATATCCTGTAGTAAGGCTGAGATTGTACAGCATTTTTACATGAGGGTTTAGTTCTTCTTGGAGTTCGTGTAGTACGCAACTCGGGACACCGTCCGGTCCCATTGAAGCAGTGTTTTTTGCTTTGGAGAGGGCGGCTTTCACCTGAGAATCTGAGATGCTAGGGGGGCTACACTCTACTGGGATAGATATTTGCTCTTTTTTGGGGGGGGGGGGTTTGCACTAAACCTGTCTGCCAGGATGTTGGCAATGTCTGTGGGTTCCGTGAATTTTTTGTCATTTAGAATCAACTCTGAGCATATCTGGTAGTTGCACCCCAGGTTCCTAACATAGCTAAAAAAAGCCTTGTGACTGTCCTTAGTGTCCTGTGCAATTTTTTTCTCGAAGCTGGCCTTGGAGGATTTTATGAGGGATCGTAATTTTTTGCTAGTACTGATCAGAGATGCCCTCCCTTTTAGGGATTTTGCTCTATCATGTAGTAGCTTCCTTCTTCTGTTGTACAGCTTGTTTATGGCTGGGGTCCACCAGAGTGGATGCCTGCCTTTGGATGATTGGGCCTTGGTTTTGTTAGGGATAGCATGATCCATGCATTCCTGGAGGTGTCCATAGAATGCATTTATACAGGATTCAGCTGTTTGGGCCGTAGTTTCCCCTGGCCCGGCGGCCTTGAATGATTCCAGCTCTATTTTGAGAAGTGTGAGGTTCACTTTTGAGAAGTTTTTCACTGTGGTTTTCTGGGCTGGGGGTGGGGACGGGTTTTGGATATCTAGGATATCTAGTGAGATTAATTTATGGTTTGATCTTACCAATGAGGGGTTTACTTCTGGTATGGAGCATAGAGTCCCCATGTTGGTAATGATCAGGTCGAGTATGTTATCCCCTCTTGTGGGAGTGGTGACAAGTTGTTCCATGGCATTTGAGTTTATAAATTCCAGGAACCTTTGGGCTAGGGTGTTGGGGCTTGAGTAATGCTCCCAGTCTATGTTTGGGTAGTTGAAATCACCCAGTATGATGGTGTTTGGAGAGATCTTCATGTTCTCCAATGTTTTCAGGAAAGCCGAGTGGGATTCCTGATTTTGAGAGGGTGGTCTGTAGCATGCTATAAATTGAAAAGCAGTTTTGCCCACTGTTAGTTGCACATGGATGGTCTCCGATGCTTCGTGCAACGCCACTAACCTGGAGGTGTGGGTATCCTTGATAAAAATGGATACTCCCCCTCCTTTTGTGGTTCAGTCCGAGTTTTGGGGCCGAAAAGCATGGTATGAGGTATAACATGGTAGTGCTGGGGTGCTCTCTGGAGCCTTGAAGCAGGTCTCTGTCACTGCACATATGTCGATGTTCTCCATACTGAGGAGAGCTTTGAGTGAATAATGAGATAGTCATGTCCTGCTTTATATCCCAGTGCCCATCATTTATCTTCACTGATTTATTACATCAAATGACCACAGAAAGGTCATTTCAAATATTTTCATTTTAGCATCTTTCTTTCTAAGTCTACTCCACTCCGTTTTTTTAATCCATGTAAAATACTCTGAATTCCCATGCAGTACAGCTAAATGAATAATCATTTCCTGTCCTTCTAATGGTGCTCATTCAACTGATTTTTGATCTGCCCTGCTTCCTATGTGACATCTGCTAGAGATCACTGCATCAGTTAGAAAAATAATACAGCTAAGAACAGAGATTTCAACATCAAGGAGAGGTCAGCCAAAGTCAAATTGTAATGTATTAATTTGCTAACCAGGTAAGTGAACTGGTCTTAAGACTCTTTCTGTTTCTGACCTGTGACAGAAGGGAAGAGGGAAATAAAATATAAACAGTACCAGAATGTGCCCTTCTCTGTTGTTTTTACCTAAAATATCAGCAGGAAAAGTTATGATTGTGGTAAACAAATGTATAGTGTACTTATATGTAATGTACAAGATAAGCAACTGGTAACTCAATGAGAAATCTATATCCAGTCCCCAATCTAGCAATAGGTAGAAGGTGAGAGCTACATTTAAATGGGAATTTTGTTAGCATCCTAAGCAGAAAAGGTCAATTCCACGGTGGGTCCATCTGCACATGTAGTATTAGAACATCAAACTGTAATGTCTAACTAACCTGTGTTATGCTTTAATATATGAGAAGTATCAAACTGTGCTTTTCTGTTTTTATTAGTTGGTGTATACTTGTAGATAGTATATCTTAAAATAAATAACTAATATCTTAAGATAGGGAGTACAGGAGCAGGGTCCCCACATCATGTGTGCAGAATCCCCCTTACAAATATGCTTTCATAGTGCATGTTTGATTTAATATGTGATGTTTGAATAGGGTTGTGGTCACGTATGCTTGTGGTGTGTTAATTTTAGTATTTTTTTGATGTTTCTGTTTCCCTTGCTGTTGTTGTTTCATTTTATTTTATTTTGCAGATAGGCAAAATGGACTGACTACAAGGAACCTATTTCATTTATATTCCTTTTGCAGTAAAGCAGATAAACATTGCATTGTACAGTAGAGAGTTAATAAAAACAGACAGCATTAAGCTGACTTCCCCTTTGACTAAATACTATTAATAATCAACAACAAAGATCATAACTCTCTTTGCAAACATTGCTTTAAGCACTGCTATTCAGCCTAGGCATGTCTTTTATGTATAGGTTCATCACATATTGTGTTTCTGCAAAATACTGCAGCAGCTTTGCCTTCTATGGAGAGAGCAGAAACGGTGCCTCTGGTAATACCTTTACACAAAAAAAAAGTGTATCTGTCTGTCTTCACTTGCTTTTGTTTTATAGTATAAAGCAACAGCCTAAATGCTAAGAACTCATTTCTAAGGAAAGTTTGATCAGATGAAAAAAAAAAAAGAAAACAAAGTCGCAGGCATCAGACATTATAGCTCCCAAAAAGATAATGACAAAAGCCCAGCTAACTTGAAATGCTTATTGATTTTATTTCCAGTGATAAGCAAGGCTGCTGCATAGCAATGGCCCAAGGCCATCTGTAGTACAGAGTGAGAAAAGGCACAGAGAGGGCCCGGCATGCTAAATGGTAGAACATGTGCACATGTTCCGCATGCGAAGCAACAAGGACAGTGAGGTACCAAGGATGAAACTAAACATCAGTGACTTACATGGAAAAGGTGTATGAATTGTATCCTTTGCCACCTGTAAGAAATCACTTAACCTGGCTTTTTCTCCCATCAGTAGTATTCTAGAAAATATTTCCATAACCATACTAAAAGCAAGTTAATTTTTTGCATAAAATTCTGGCAAACAATAGGTACAGCGTTAAAGGTAGATGGGACTGAGTTAATAAAAGTAAGATGAGAACAGTCTAACACCAGGGGCAAGGTAATCTTCAGGGTTGGATATATCAAACTGAGGTTAAACAGAATGTAACAAACAAGCATTATCTCAAAAAGATATTGTAGGACTTTCTTTTATAAGAGTGTGATCGAATGTGATGAATGAAATAACAAGAAAGTACAAATCAGAAAGGAACAAGACGGTAAGAGAACATATAATTATATATAACAGAAACGAGTATAGCTTTGCAGAATAATGCAGCACTAGAAAATTCAAAAACAGATCACAAAAATATATAAGGCAAAAAGTGAGAACAAGACATATTTGGAAAATGCAGGACAGGAGAATATTATTTAAACAACGTGATAAAATAAAACATTAAACTGGATTAGTCTAGGGAAATGTTAAGTAGGAGGTAAGATAATTCATTTGTTTAATTTAATTTTTTAATTAACGTATGTGACTAGGTATTGTCATTGGGTAAAACCAATTTTTAATTTTTAAAGGTCACCTTTAAAGGTACAGGGAAGGGAGCCATATAGAGTATCTGTAACATGAGTAAAGTATTAAATAAATGAAAAAAAATCCACTCTGGAGCAGAAGTACTCCAACCCAAAAACACAGTTTAATGAAAAGGTCCATAGAAAATGAATCCACAGTCAGTCAAGTGCTTTCGACAAATGACTTCATCGGAACAAAGCATCATAGTAACATTTTCTTATATAACCATACATAATTAATTCAATTAAGCCTTATTTAACATTTAAAGTGGCAATATATCAAACTGTATATAAAAAATGAGCATAGAAACATAATAATATAACAATTTAAAAGACTCAAACCTCATTACTAAAAAAGTCATTTTTTACCTTTCTCAGGAAATCCCAGGAATCAATTAATATATGATCTATGGGGGCTATTGCTTTCCTAACCATCCGGTCAATAAAAATACCAAGGGGATATGTGATACTGTTGTGTCCAGAAATGATAAGTCTATATGGGGGGTCGATTATACTCTTGTGTGTTTTCGGTATACCAAAAGCTATAGGTATAGTAGGATGTTCAACATGAAGAAAATTGTATATTTCTTCATTAATGACCCCTTGGTATAATGAATCCTCCAGTATAAGTTTTACTTTCCTATAGGAAAGATGAATTTTGTTTCTGGACACATATTCATATTTGGATGTATCACTGAGCATACAGGTAATTTTATTATTATAGCCTTCTGAGTTTACAATGACCATGCCCCCACCCTTGTCTGGTTTCATAAATCTTACATTACTTTCACTTCTTAGTTGATTTAATAACCCTTTTTCTGCAAAGAAAAGATTATGAATCCTATGTTTATGAGTCTGTAATGACTGGTAAATTTCCTGGGAACAAACATGCTCAAAGGAGCTTAAAATAGGGACTAATGGGGGGGTTGTAACAACTTTACTTCCTAATTTCCAGGTTCCTATCTCTTTTCTCCACTTTCTTGTCTTTATTTAAAATTTTCAAATTTAATTTCCTTACAAAAATCTTAAATTCTGTTAAAGTTTTGCTAACATCTTCCTTAATTGAAGGGACAAATTTCATCCCCTTCATTAACATGTGAAATAAGTCCTTACAAACTTGTAGGCCTGTGTAGTTGTAAATTTTGAAACCCTTATATAAATAAACAATACCATCCTTACTTATAACAATTTCCTCATTAATAGGGTCCTTCTCGTTCCTATGCTTTAATCGTAACTGTTTTTTCTCCTGTGGGATTGGTTCCTGAATTTTGGTCTTGTCCCCCCTTCTCCCCTGGGGCCTAAAAAATCATCGTCTGATCTAGGGTGGTTTCTATTAAAAATCCTTTCAGACCTCCTAAGGGGTGGGAAGTCAGAATCATAAGTTTTATCATTGTTATTTGTTCTATTGGTGATGGCATTTGGGTAAGAATTCTGAATTTGACTATGTGTGTTAACCTTGCCAGAGTCAACATCTAAATAAGCCATAGGAAAATGGTAGGCTAAACCATTCCTGCATTCATACTCATCCCTTGATAATTTCTTTTTCTTTCTATTGATGTTATTATTTACCTCATTTTCCACCTTATCAAAAATAACATTGTATGTAAACGAATGCTGATTAAAGTTAATATCATCAAGAATGACACTATTAACTTCATCAATTTCCTTTAATAAATCATTGATTCTCTTATTGTTGACCTTTAAAATAAACTCCATCATTTTGATACCATGCCTATTGAACATCTGGCAAAGGTTGTCACATTCAACTTGCCCTTTTTTGAATCCGTTATGAAATTTAAATACATGAAGTCCCTTAGGGACCCATCCTCTGGAGATACACTCCTTCAAATATGAGTTATCACACTGTAAAGCTCTTACTTTGGGCATTTTCAATTCTAAAGTTAACAGCCTAGAATCAATACAATTAGTTTCATTATAATTGTTATCACCAAATATACCATAGTCCTGTTTAGTCCAATCCTTCAAACGATCGTAAATAGAGTTAGGTCAGTGTGTTATGGACCTGTTTTCAGTAGTTTCCAGATTAACCGGGGACCTCAAAATGCTATCCTGGTTACGCAATGTTGTTTGAATTGTACCACGAGAAACCAGAAGTGTTGAATCTCTCAGGTTCCCCACAGGACTTCTGTTCCTCGCATTCGGGGAAACAAGGGGATTCTGAATTTTGAATACGGCTTCCTGTAATTCGGAAACCTTATTAGTAAGGTTGAGAATCAACTGAAATAAATTGTCGTTCCCATCAATTTGCTGTCCACACGGGAAAGGTAAAGAATCCAGTTCCTCCTCAAACACGGGGGACAACCCATTCTCATCCATATTTGTTGTAATGGGTCAAGTAGGCTACCAAAGCACCTGAAAAACAACAAGTAACCACAAACGGATGCTAGGGTGGAAAAGACACAACAAATAATAAATGAAAAAATCCACTCTGGAGCCGAAGTACTCCAACCCAAAATACAGTTTAATGAAAAGGTCCACAGAAAATAAATCCACAGTCAGTCAAGCACTTTCATCAAATGACTTCATCAGAGCAAAGCATCTTAGTAACGTTTTCTTATATAACCATAAATAATTAATTCAATTAAGCCTTATTTAACATTTAAAGTGGCAATATATCAAAATGTATATAAAAAAATGAGTATAGAAACATAATAATATAACAATTTAAAGACCGTGCAAAAATGCAGGTAAAACACATTCTACACAAAAGTGTTCAAAAATAGCTTCCATAGATCATATATTAATTGATTCCTGGGATTTCCTGAGAAAGGTAAAAAATTACTTTTTTAGTAATGAGGTTTGTTTCTCAACGGTGGATATAGTAGACCTTTTTACATCCATTCCACATGATACTGGTTTGGAATTTTTTCAAGAAGTTCTAGTAGCTAAAACCAATTTGAGTGGAAGTATGATTAATTTTATTTTGGAAATGATGGAGATCGTTCTGAAAAACAACTTTTTTACCTTTGGAGGGGAATTTTATAGACAAGTAAAAGGAGTAGCAATGGGCAATAGTTGTGCCCCCATATTTGCTAACCTTGTCATGTATCAATGGGAAAAGTACTATATTTTCAATTCTTGTTATAAAGATGATTGGTATCTCTATTTAAGATTTTTAGATGACCTATTTATTTTATGGAAAAATGGTGGGTCATGTGATAAATTTCTTGAATATATTAATGGTTCCTGTGAATATTTTAAATTTACTGGCACCAGTAACGACAAACAGATTATTTTTTTTAGATGTGAATTTAACTAAGGACACTATTACTAAAGGTTTTCAATCCCGGGTCTTTAGGAAACCCACTTTTTCTAATGATTACCTGGAATTCACTAGTAACCACCCCCTATTTATGAAAAGAAATATTGTGAGGGGCCAGATGGATAGGGTGGTTAGAATGTGTTCTAACTTTAGCTTTGTGGTAGATGAAACACAAAAGGTTTTCGACATGTTCCTAGCTAGGGGTTATCCATTTGATTTTTTAACCCGTAATAGGGACCAGGTCACTTGTGAATGGAATCTTAGATATAAACCCCTATTAGGGGAAACTGATGAAATTATAAACAAAAATCAACAAGAAGGGAACAATTTTTCCCAGGCTATGGTATTAACATATGGTGAAACTTCAGGTTTTGTTAAAAATATTATTAAAAATAATTGGGCTATGTTCAAGGGTAACAAAGATTTGTGGTCAGTTATTGGTGCCCAACCCTTGTTTACTTATAGGGTCAATAGCAATTTGAAATATATATTGGAGAATATACACCCTGTAAAGAATAATAACAAAAAGAAATCGACAATTAGATGTGGGGCCTGTGATTATTGTAACTATATTATTGAAGTCCTTAGCATAAAATTGGGTACCTATGAAATAGAAGTGGTCTTTTCCCCACGGTCATGTACAACCACAGGTGTAGTCTGTATGGCTAGATGTAAAGACTGTGGTTATTTTTATATAGGGAAAACAGAAAGGAGGTTAAATCGAAGGATTTATGAACATTGTTATAGTATTTCTAAAAAAGACGAAAAAAATGCATTATATAAGCATATCAGCATAAACCCTTCCCACTCCTTTAAATTTTGCATTTTAGAGGTGGTTAGTATGGATTTTAGAGAGGGGGAGATTGGACTAATAAATTACTAAGAGCAGAAGCTAGGTGGCAATTAAAGCGTAATGCCACAGAGGCTCCAGGTATTAATGCTTTTATTAGTATCAAGCCTGAACTAAGGTTTAGGGCTACAAAATTATGAAACACTGTTTTTATACTCTTTTTCCTTCTCCACTTACAGTTTTGCAAACAGTTTTACAAATATTTTTGAACACTTTTGTGTAGAATGTGTTTTACCTGCATTTTTGCACAGTCTTTTAAATTGTTATATTATTATGTTTCTATACTCATTTTTTTATATACATTATAATATATTGCCACTTTAAATGTTAAATAAGGTTTAATTGAATTAATTATTTATGGTTATATAAGAAAATGTTACTATGATGCTTTGTTCTGATGAAGTCATTTGACGAAAGCGCTTGACTGACTGTGGATTTATTTTCTGTGGACCTTTTCATTAAACTGTGTTTTGGGTTGGAGTACTTCGGCTCCAGAGTGGATTTTTTCATTTATTATTTGTTGTGCCTTTTCCACTCTAGCATCCGTTTGTGGTTATGAGTAAAGTGTTAAACATATAGAGTGTGTATGACAAAAACATGTAATCAGGTTGCTGAAATAGCATCTAGGACATTGAGTGCTACTATTAAATCAGATTAAAGCAGCGGGCAGAGCTGAACATGTAAATGAACCACTCAACTTGAAGGGAGAAGTGGTAAGGATATCAGGGAGTGAAATAAGAGAGTTGTAGGGAAGGCTAGGATACGGAGAAAGAATAAGAGTCCATATGGATGACTGTCTGCTGGGTCACTGTCTTCGGTGGGTGTAGTTTCATTTGATAATAACTTCACGCTCTGCAGTCATGCCAGCCATGATACTTAATACATCTGTAGAAAAACATTTTTAGTGAACTTTGTTCCTTTTGAGAAACTACCTTAATATCTAAACACTTTGGTACTGTTTACTTATAGTAGCATAGGCTTCACCATTTACCTCAGCCATTTCTTGACTAGTTATTAAAATAAGATTGTCTCAGTTCTTGTACATAAAAATTCTGTGAAATTGTTGATTACTACTTTATAAGAAGACTCCATAAGATCTGATTATACACTGCATAAAAGCAGTCTTAACTGAATAACAGTTGCCATCTAAGAGATTTGACCAGGAATTTACCCAAAGTTAATTCTTTAAAGTCCTACATCAATAAAAGTTATAAACCAATCACAATAATAATTTTACTAAATTCTACAATCATTCAGGAAGAAAAGTAGAAATACCTTGGTCTCTTGCTTAAAATTTTCCTAATATTCAAAGAACACACTGAAAAAATACTGCAACATTCAGGTTAGTGCAGTATGTAGCATATCTAACCACCATTTGCTCCCAAGAATGTCTTTATCCCAACAATAGAATATGGCCTGCTTCTAATTACTCTCTAATTCTCCCCAAAAACTCTCTATTTAAACCTCAGTTAATAGTCCTGCAGGTTTAGTCATTTCTCACCCAGACATGAGTATTACTGCATTACCCTTCAAAAATCCAGTTGGTTCACTGTTACTATACATTCCGCCTAGTTTATTATCTATTTTAACCATTATGCATATGTATACTAGCTAATGCTCCATGAAAGAAACTCATTCAGACCCCAACAATATTCAACAGGCCTAAGAACATACCATCCAAATTATTCCAGATCCTTAGCTCCCACCCTATGAAAATCTCTTCATCTGGTACCCTATGAAAAATATGCAGTGATAACCTCCTCGCCTTTTAATAAGAGTCAGACACACAGGCTAGAATACACCATTTCACTGGACCACATATTCTAGTAGACTTCAATTAAAAGACTTATAACAACATTGAAGGCCATAAGCTGAAATATACTTCAAAATATCACGCAATGGCAGGATGAAACTATTCAAATATACCTTTCTTAATATTCTAAATGAACAAGTTTGTCTTCTTCCTTGTATTCTATAACCGGAACCTGAAGTTGAAGGGTGGGTGGAGCCAAAGTCATAGATATTTAAATGATATTTACATGAGATAATGTTCTCTATACGAGTGTCTATGTGAGCAAAAGTTGTTTTGATGAGTTTACATTTGGTCGTAAAAAGCACTGATTTTGATTTTGATGACTTAGATTCATTTTGCAGTATTCAGCAGGACTGCCTTGAGTGGAATAATGCCATATTATCAGCATTAAATAGTAGAAGGCAGTAGGGTAGATGCAAGACCAGTTTGTTGCATTAGCTGGATGCAGATAGTTTTCTGTATAGTTTTTCCTAGGGAGGAAGAATGAAGGCTGGATAATAGTGAATTACTTTGGTGGGGGCTGAGCTGTCCCATTTGAGAACTGGGTTTACTATTGCTACTATCCAGCTATCTAGAGTTGTATTTTATGTTAAGCAAAGATTATGCATGAGTTGGAAAGAGGTGCTGAGACAAAGTCTCTGCAATGAGAAATGAACAAGGATGAAGGCCATCTGTATCAGAAGGACTGTTGTGTTTTGCTTTGACATGTTTAAATTTAACTAAGATAATGTACATTGGAGGTCTGTGGTTGTTAGATAAACATGAGATGTTGCTACAGACAGTAGGTGTGGGTGTTGTTAAATTCTTTGAGGAAATTATAGGATGAACCTATATATATATATATATATATATATATATATATATATATATATGGTTCTACCTGACATAGCCGAAACCACACAACACCGACAACCACATCACCGACACCACATATTCGACAGTCCATAAACACGAAACCACACATAACCGACAACGAAATAACCGACGGTACACAAACACGAAACCCCATACACTGCACACACCACAATAACAATTATTAAAAACAAAACACATCCCCATTCCACAAACCACACACACAACACAAGCACACCAAAATCCTTACAAGCCCACACTAAACCTTACCCTAACCCTAAGGTCCGTCACTATCGCACACTTACCTACCCGCTCCCTAACCCTAACTCACTTAACCCCTAACCCTAACTCACTTAACCCACCCCTATCGCCCCTAACCCTAACTCACTTAACCCACCCCTATCGCCCCTAACCCTAACTCACTTAACCCACCCCTATCGCTCCCTAACCCTAACTCACTTAACCCACCCCTATCCCCACAGACCGTCAATCTCCACACTTACCTGCCTCGCATCCTAACGTCCGTCACTACCGCATACTCACACAGCCTTTCCCCATGTCGGCATCCTCGGCGTTGGTGTTGTCATCCGTCGTGTCGGTCTTCTGCATTGTCGATGTTCTGCCACTCGCGATTCGCGTCGGTCTTCTTCGTTTTCTTCTGGAGCTCCGAATTCCGCTGTCGGTCTTCTGCGCTGTCGACGAAGTCAGCTAGAACCATATATATATATATATATATATTTATATATATATATATATATATATATATATATATATATATATATACAGTATTCTGGGGGTGCTTTGTTGTTGCAGTGTGTATTTCAGTAAGTTGGCTGATCTATTTCCAGAACTATATAGCAGCACTGAATAGGGATATTTGTTGGAATTTTGTATGCATTTCATTATTTGGCTTTTATAGCGTTGTCGCCTCACAGTAAGACGTTGTCCTGTTCTATTCTCAGCTAAAGCGTCTTCTTTGTGGAGATATGCGTGAATGGGTGTACCTTTGTTGCAGGTTGTGCATCAGAGCTGGCAACTCGGCATGTAAAAATCTACTGCCAATCATTAGCAGACCGGAGTTCCACTGTGGCGACCCCTAACCGGGAAAAGCCGAAAGACACAACGACATTTTCTTATAGCTTGCTTTGCTAGATTCTTAAGTTAGAAAGAGTGTTTTCTTGTATCTCCAGAGACTGGCTAGCTCTCTGGGTATGTCTGGCTTCTTCTCTAAGGTATAGTAGTCATTGTGTAAGCTATCTTGTCACTCTTTGTTTTTTGTTTTGTTTTGCTTTTTTAGCTTGTGTAGCCTAGATATTAATGCAAAGCTGGCACCTTACAGGTTTTTCAGTGTGCGTGCAGAATGATTTTGCAGCAAAGTTGGCATCATTGTAGTTCATAATATATAGCTAGACAATGTCAGAGAGGTCTGCTTTCAGTTTATCAATGTTAGAATCAGTTTTGGCTCTAAAATACATTAATATTGGTGGGATTTTCTGAAAAGGAATATGGAGAAAAAAGCTAATTGAGCAGTGGTCATTTATGGATCAATAAAGGGAATATTTTAGTGAAGGGTTGTCAATTATAACTAGACCCTATAAAGAGTGGTGGCTGTTTTTCAGATTTTTACAGATGGGTCATTATACTAGTTGTTTAAGCTTGAGATCAGTAAGGAGGTCTCTGATATGAACTTTTGGAACATTTTCTATGGCTGATATAGGGGAGGTAGGCTACAAGGTAAAGTGATTTACTATTGTTGGTGAGTAGGTTGATTGGAAGCCATTTTAGAAGGGAATCTGAAAGAGAATTTGCCTGATCTATGAGATGCATTTTAGATACATTTTGTAAAGAAAAGTTTTTCCAATATTTCATGATCCCGGTCTTGCTTCTAAGAATTAGGTATAATTATGGAAGAAGTAACATAAGTGGTGATTGGCACTTTTAATCCAGGATTGTGTACTAGCTAACAGGTCTGGATTATGTTGTGGAATGAATGAGTTTATCTAGGTCTATATTACCTTTTTGAAAGGGCTGTTCATCGAACGCCCTTTCATTGGCACATATCCACTGAAATATCAAAATTCCAAATGGCTACATAAGCAAATTTTTTCCCAGGGGATAAAAAATCGCTTGGCTGTTGTCAGGAATTTGCCCTTTCCTCACTGTAGTGCGATCTTGGAGTTGGTATATTTAGGTAGGGGGGGTGTCTGAAGATTTGTTTTGTTTATTGTTGGCCCAGTGATTTTTTTTCCCTGGGAAAAAAATTGCTTTTGTGGTCATTCAAAGTTTTGGGATTTTGATGGATTTGATGTAAGGGTGTTCGATGAACAGCCCTGTCGACATCGTAATAGAGACCTGTTTATTTGCTCAGTTTTATTTTGTGGACTTTCTGTATTTATTAGGAAGCATGGGAGAGGTGTAAGGCCAAGATTAAATTCAGTGGTTCTTTTTAGTAGTATTAGACTGGAGAGGATCTAAAACATTAAAGCATTTTAGGAAGGTTTGGAGTACATTGAAGACAATTGCTAAGCGTGTGAAGGGATAAATGTCAAATAAGTCAATATTCTCAGTTCTATTGGATGCTGATATAGTGGGTAGGATAGACTGGTAGGTACAGTGGGGTGATGGAAGAGGCTGACGGATATGGAAAGGGGTGGGAGTATAACCTGCATATGTTAATAGCCGATAACCGGCGGTGTAGTGGTGGTGTAATATTTCAACTCTTAATTCAGCTACTATGTGAAACTAATTGTAGCCACAGATACTGCATTGCCATAAGTATGATATCCAGTTACTTTTTCACTGATTAGAGATATTGCAAAAGCACATAAAACAGGTTTATTAAGCATTGCTAGATTCTGTAACATAGCATGCTCCTCAGGTACTGTAAGGACAACTGAAACAGAACAGAGACTCTCACAGAGCACTATTCATTGAACATTGCAAACAAAACACAAACAAAGCTCCTCAGAAATTACCTAAAGCCTTACTAAATCCCTGTTCAACAGATAGTAATAAAAACAGTGATACATGTAACATATTAGGCTGACTATTAGTTAGCCTGAATAATGCCATAAGGACAATAATACAGTATGAACAACAAAGTACATGCCAACTACAGAAGCAACTGAGGTATCATGGTGACACACATAGTGCACTATAAATGTAATGTAAATCAGACTTTCAAAAGTCAGAAAGAAAGGTAGGTTATAAAATACATTTGATGAACGTGTTAATGAAAACTGGGAATAGCAGTTTCTTAAAGTGAAAAGAATATAGCAGATATTAATCAAATGGCTGTCAGGCCTGTGTTTTATATAGATGTTTAAATGTTTTTGAATAAAGAGTTGAAAAAAAGTACAACACCAAGACATCTGTACACTAGATAAAGTCTTTACTGCCCCCATAGTGCATTTTTAGGAGGGTTCCTCTACTGAAAATGTCTTCATAACAAACCCAAGCTCAGTTTTGGGCAACAACATGGTGTCACTATTCAATGCTAGGAGTCTGACTAGAAAGATGTCAGAACTTGAGGTTCTCCTGCATCTTGAACACATTCATATCTGTGTTGCTACTGAGAAACGGTTTTAGTGCCATAACAGCACTTCCTACCAGAGTTCATTGCCTTTCATGCCTTCAGACCCCTGGGTAATTGTAAAGAGTAGCTACATTTGTCAGAAACCACAACACCAAATAATACATGACCCTGGCTTGGAGCTCTTGAAGATCTGAATCACCCTTAAAAAAATGTGTCTATTAGTTCATTGCTAGTTATAGATCCCGATCAATATCCCCCAGGGATCATTAAAACTTGCTTATCATCATTGAGGGATTAAATATCAAACCAGATTGATAATGACTACAAGTTGGGTGCTGTTACCCTCTCATCTATTGATAATAAACAGCTCCTGCAAGGGTATTTCAACTGGATCTATATCATTTGAGTGAACACTTAATTTAGGGAATAGCTATTTGTTGAATTGAATTAAGCTCAATTAACTGAAAGTGTGCTTAAATGGAAAGTTTTCTGAAAAAAAAAAACAGTTGCCCACTCACCAATCGTAACAAACCAAAATTTAAAACACTGCAAAGTGGGGGGCTTCACCCCTCACACCCCCCCAACTGTATCTGCCAACTCTGAGATCGCACTACAGTGGGGAAAAGGGCAAATTCCTGATGATGATCAACCACATCCTTTCCCTGTGAAAAAATTTGATTAAGCGAGTTTTCAATTAATTGAGCTTTTGCTTTATAAAGTTCGACAAATAGCAATTTGCTCAATTAAGCATTCGCTCAAATGATAGAGACCCATTTCAACTACCCAAGCATTCATTGGCACACTTACACCTCTAAAAATAGTTATGCTTAGCATTTCCTAGACATTATTAAAAGCAATGCACTAGAGAAAATTGGAAAACTACTCACTCAAGGCGCTAATATACTTCACCTAGTCCTTATCATCTCAGCATTGTCTGTATCCCACCCTGCATCTCCTCATCCCTGGTTAAACCCGACTATAAATCCGTCATCTCCATCAGGCCTCAGTTGTACTTTCCCATCAACAAATGACACCACACCATGTTTAAGGTCTCCTTCAGGCAAACATCAGCAAAATTCCACTCAATCCCTTGCAAGCACATCTATCTGAGATGGCCGTTGCATTCACCTCCGACTTTTACTGGCTTCTAAAAACTGCATAGAAGGGGGAGTACCTATCTGCCTAAATGTAATGGTAAATCTCTCTGGTGGAACTCTCATATAATCATATAAATAAATTGTATAACTGAAGGAAGAAAACAATGAAGGGTTGCAAGGAATTCCCATCCCCCTACATCAAGACCACACTGAAATGTGCGAGCCAGGAATTTCTGAGTGCAATTAGGAAATGTAAAGCTGAAAATGAAATTTAGGTTGCCACAGATATCAAAGGAAACTACACATCTTTTTTCAGATATGTCAGAAAATGAAATACTAATGCCCAACAGTGCATTGCTCTCATATAAAATAATACCGCACTCTGATCTCAAGAATATATTCACATCTAGTGCTGACTTTACCCCATCTACCCACATTGTTTCCCCCCTCCCCGCACTATCACTGAAAATTTAGTTTCCCTTGTAATCACCTTTAAATGTCTGACAAAGGCTAAAAATAATACTTCTGTGGTAAGAGACAATATACTAGGTTGCATTCTGTATGCCATGTATGTACTGTCTGAGTTTCTTCGTAAACTAGTCAACCACAGATAGTCTACAGGGTTGTGCAAGATGCCTGGTGAGCAGCCAGTATGACTCTCCCACCACAAGGGTGCCCCTTCATAGACACAGGTAATTATATGCCCATCAGCATCACCAGCTTTATACGGAAAGCCGTCAACATATCATAGCAGAATTAATTTATGAAGACATAGGAAATTAACTAAACTAGGCTCCAATCAGTTTGGTTTTATAAAGGGCAGGTCCTTTCTCCTCCTCTGAAAAGGTTACAGAGGCTATAGACATTGATCATTCTGTGCAAACTGCTTATCTTGACCTAAACAGTGCTTTTGATGTTATTTCCTATGCTGGAATTATTGAAAATTGAGGCAAACTGAATGTCAACCACAATGTTGTCTGCTGGCTGGAAAATGGACTATCTGACAGATACCAACGTGTGAACGTCACTTCTACTCTCTCTCTCTATAAATGTAAACTTCTGAGTGGGGTGCAACAAGGATGTGGGCTGGGCCCTCACCTGTTTGGCTTTTATTTTGCAAACATGCAAGTCAATATGCTAAAAGTGTGATTGACCAAAACCGGTGATGACTATAAGCTGGGTCTGTCATCTGTGCATCTAATGATACTAAGCAGCTCTTGAAAGGGCTGGAATATGCACATAACTGGTATACTGAGAAAGGGCTACAGTGAAATGCAAACATGTGTAGCATAATGGCAGCTAGTAAAAAAGCCACAACTACCTCATATGTTATAAATCGTACTCCTCTTCAAAGAGGGACAGTCAAAAAAGACTGGGTACTTATGTAGATAATTCTGTCTCTCATGTTTCCACCATAGTCATGAAATCCTTCTATCTGGTACAAGTAATTACCACATCTTCAAGTGCCAAAGAAGTCATCCTGCTCCTGTATTCCTCCCATATTAGACCCATCATGAACACAATGCACCCTTGGTACATATAAATCAAAGAATATTGCTCAACTGGAAAGGCCCCCAAAGTTTCTAACCAAGAAAATTAAATGCCTTGAATCCTTTAAATCTTCTGAAATATTAGGATGACTTTCTTTACAGACAGCAGCCTATGGGCTGCTCTGATCTGATTTGTGTCTAGTTTTTGAACCATGAAATGCCAAATTATATTTCATCTCCTATTTCTTTCCACTTCCACTGCCTCTAAAAACATCTGCACTAGAGACAGAAATCTACGTCATAAATAAGACTCACTGGAAGGAATGAGCTCATATTACAGTGTACTTCTAGTCTATGGAATAAGTTGGTACTTCAGGTAAAAGTACTAGTTTGGCAAGGCTAGTCTTGCTGACTGAATGGGTAAATGCAAACTTAAACCAGGCCTGTGATGCAAGGTCTTGCTCAATTTGGGAATGAAGCATAGCTAAGTATTTGACACAGGAGCAAAAACGTTTAAGTTTGTATACTTAAAAGTGTACACGGCTAGCCATCTTATGGTCCTTGGGATTATTTGTTTAGTATTATTCATATTTTCCTAGCAACAGTAAATAAAAAAAAAAACACTTGTTTATTTATTGCACAGCTGTGTAAGCAGCATATAATATACACGAGTGCTATGCATGCAACAGTGCACACACACACACACGCACACACACACACACACACACACACACACACACACACACACACACACACACACACACACACACACACACACACACACACACACACACACACACACACACACACACACACACACACACACACACACACACACACACACACACACACACACACACAAACACAGGGATGTGCAGTTTGAATGGTCCCTGTATACAGTCTCAAAAGGTGTGTCAGTCAGATGCGGCCAAATGGTGCTCAGTGCTTATGGTTATGACAAATGGACACTGTGCTAGATATTACTAGTAAGAAAAGCCATCCAATTTGATGCAGTGTTAACAGAAGGTTCTGCAGAGATGAATGACATGTGCTCAAAGGGCAGGAAGTTGAGAGGTACAGCATTACCTGAAGTGAAGGTAAGAAGAGTTTGTCAAAATCATACAGAATGACTTTCAGATGATCTCAGAAAAGTATCAGCAAGGAATCCAATGATTCAGAATGTGGGGTCAAGGTGTCATCAAATGTGAAGGAACACTAAAACTCACTGTGGATATTGTCTGTGGGGTATAAGCAACACCATGAAGAACTGATGACCCCATTGATATTCCTTCTTTTGTATCTAGTACCAGTTTCAGCTGGTGGGATTGAGTACATATTTTTTGATAAGGTCAGTCTGGCAACCAAACAAATCTGAAGTTGCAAGTCTGCACAAGTGGATGAGATCTGTCTGTAAATGGTTGGGTCACTAGAAATTGTTGAATTTTTATGGTCATATGCCTTATCAGTGCTAATGGAGTAAGTAGGGACTGTACCTCTGTACTGGGAAACTAAGGTGGCTGTTCCTATTTACAGATGGATCATGTTTTATAGAATCCTTGGTAAGCCCCTCAGCAGGGTACTCATAATGCGATTACATCCAATAATCAAGCCTTAGATTCAGGAAGTAGCACTGAGAATTTAGTCCTTGCCATGTGTGATGAGTCCTCTTTACCCTGGGGCAGTAACTAAGCAGTCTTAATCCTCACCACTGTCTCCAGTAAGGTAGTGTCACTAAAAGCAGGGATAGAAATGCACAATTTCCCCTAAGAGTACATGAGGAACAGGTTCCAAACCTGGGACAAGACTATATGCTTCACTCCAGGTCCCCAAATGAGTCTCCACACTAACCACTGCAGATCGCTGTGTCCCAGTTCTAGGTATCTGATACACTCACTCTTCAATGTTTGATATTCACACATACACACACTCTTGGGAAAGACTGATACAGATTTACCTGCTGTGTTTCTTTGCTCAACTTACAAGGTAATGGCTGCCACCAGCCAAATACTTCAATACCCTTCAAAAGGGGTATCCAATTATACTGGGTAAAATACACATTGAAACCAACAGTAGCATGTATCCCAAGCAATAAGGCTTTTTGGTGTGGTCATGCTGTTATCACAATAAGCATAAACACTCTCAAGTTATTAAAGATATTCAATAAATAACCAGTCACAATGAGAGGTAGTCAAACATTTAATAATAAATAAATGGATATAAAACATGTAAATACTGAATAACTGATTCCAATAAACAACAGTGTTTCATACACAGGAAATATGAAAATAATACTGTAAGATACATTTCACATTGATTTAAGGAAACCTCTAACTAACTAGCTGTGGTTACCTGACTATCTGAAGATTAACTGCTCCTATCTAATCTAAATAACTCAGCAAGGCAAGATTATACTCCTACTTCTACAAGGCAAGATGAGAAATTATGTCTACACTCCAGGCTGTTGTCTGTCCTCAGCAAGTGGAACAATTACTCTGAAAACTGGACTACTACTGTTGAATAGCTCTAGAAAACAACTGAATGATAACTGAACTAATTAGTCGGTTACTGAACTTTGACACAGAACCTGCTTTTATAGCAGATTTTTAAAAGCAACAGGAAGCTGCTATGAAAATTCTACTCTCTCATGTCAGACTTTGAAAAGTAAACAAACAGCTGCAGTGAAGATTCTATTGTCCCAGTTCTGGCACACAACGGCATCACATCTAGGTCAGTTGACTCTAGCATAACATACATTCAGAATTCTCTTAAAAATATATATACATATATATAGTTACATGTGAAAAGATCGAGCAGCTGAAATATTGAATACTGTATGTTCGAGATTACATGATCGATAATTCAGATGATTGATCTCTTCAAAGTATTAAAAAAAAAAAAAAAAACAAAGAAGAAGAAGTTACTGCAGGGGGGCTTTATTTCAGATGATTAATCTCTTCAAAGTATTAAAAAAAAAAAAAAAAAACAAGAAGATGTTACTGCAGGGGGGCAACCCCCCCCGCACCCACCTCACCCCCCCCACTTAAATATACCAACTCTGAGATCGCACTACAGCAGGAAATAGGAATACTTCCTATTCCGTGCTGTATTATTGGTGTAGCGCAATCTCGGATTTGGTATATTTAAGTAAGGGGGGTGTGGGGGATGCAGGGGGGCTTGCCCCCGGCAGTAACTTCTTCTTTGTTTTTTTTTTTTTGTTTTGTTGAATACTTTGAAGAGATCAATCATCTGAAAGAACGACCATATGGTCTTGACCATATGGTGTTCAATATTTCAGCTGCTCGATCTTTTCACATATAGCTATATATATATATATATATATATATATATATATATATATATATATGTAGTATTTGGTCAGCCAGAACACTGTCTGACATAAATCAGAGTGAGATAATCAAAGGACTTTTACTTGCAAAATTATAGCTAGTGATGCTGGCATATGTAACACAGGGTAATTTACAATTATTTACAATTATTTACAAAACTTCAACTAGTCATGGTAGCACAGATAACAATATCTAATATCCTCACACCATGGAAGAGTGGAATAACTCATTGTCCTTTCATAGACACTGAAATGTTAGCAAGAGTTCCCTAGTTTGATCTACATGTATTTTGTGGAACTAGAAAAGGCATATAACTTAATAACCTGTAATGTCTTGCAGTAGGTGTTACAGTGGTAGTGGCAGCCAGTGCTACAGACACATGCCACTTATCTCCTCTATATGAAGAGTGAGAGCTGCTTCTGCATGCATGAAGTTAAGATTAATATAGTCAACACAGAAACAGGACTCCAGCGATGGTGTGATTCATCCTCCTCATTCACAATGGTTTCATGGTTAAGATACTGAAGTACAACTTGGCTTGAAAAAGTATTTAATTTACAAATGTGATTTTTGTATTTTTATTACTTGCATACAGTGTTCCCCTTTTAGCATTAACTAAACATGATTTTGGCAGCATTCCAGAACAGTTCACAAATATGTTTGTAGTAGTCGGGAAGAAAACCACCCCCACCAAATCAAAGGGCATGGCTTCCTCCTGTAAAAGGGTGACCTGCTCCATGGAAGTAAGAGGGGAATCACTATCTCTGGTGGAGAAAGTTAAGTAATTTATGATGTCATCCATGGAAGAGGGCTAGAGACATGATGGGGTAATTGGCCAACATATGGATGCAGCATTAGTAATGCTACAAGAATAGGTTCAGTCCTATCGTAGTCATGCGAGACCTGAGTCTCAGGACAAAATAATTCATTAACTAATTGTTCTTTGCCGACATCATCACTTACGATCATGAGCTTTGCATTGTAACTGGAAGCATGTGATCACCTGTACAAACAGCAGAAAATAGATTCTTTCTTGAGGTTGTGGAGCTCACTTCTAATGACAGATTGAAGAATTCAGACGTCTAGTAGGATCTCATAACTGAGCCCCTGTCCCCTCATTGTTATACAAGTCATTTGAGGTGATTTGGTTAGCTAGTGACTATTGCTCATGGATTTTTCTAGCAAAAAGTATATGTGGCATGCCAAAGTGGGAAGTAGGATAAGGGTACTTTGAACGGGTTGTATCCGAGTTCCATTGTGAATGTATTTACTTACTTATTTTTGGTGAAGTTTTTGATGGTCGTTTTAGTATTTTTAGGAGACACATGAGATATTATCCATATTGATTATGGGAAAACAAGTTAAAAAACCCAGAAAGTGGCCACATTTTTTTCACAAGAAGTTATATACCTGTTAGAAAGTGATGGAGGGATAGAAATGTAGTGTCTGACAGGAAAACAATGCAACAATACAGACCAAGAACATGTATATGGAGGTAAAGATCACCATCAAATATAGTAATGCAGTTGTGGAAGTTTGAGACTTCAAAAGTTCCTTACGGGATAAACAAAAAGAAAGGGAAGAGAGTAAAGAGGTGTGTGGGGTATAACAAAGCTGTGGGAGCTGTGCTTACTGCATTCTGTATTTTAGGAAGGCTACAGGAATACAGTGTTTTAACAAATTATTTCATTAAAGAAATCCTGGCTGTAATTTAACTGCTTTGCTGTGTCTAGATTTAACTTAGCAAAATGTGGATAGTATTTAATAAGGTGTAGATTCTAATACCCCTTGTCATAGAATATGCTTCTTAGAATCGGCTTTGCCTTATGAAGCATATGACAAGAAAGATATCGCTAATTGGTAGGGAGAGGGCTGGGTAAGGAAAAGCAGTCTTAAAAGATATGTTCAATATTTGAAAAAAAAAATACAGTAAAATAAATATTGATTTTTAAACTGCAAAATGGATGGAGTGGTATGATGAAATTACTCATGAATATAATGTTTCAAATAGAGTAGGAAAGTGTGAGTGATGACTATTTTATGACAGTACAGTGTAGAAAGGTACTAGTTGTGACGGATGAAATGGAGTTGCATGATTTTATATGGAGACTGACATATAAGAGAATACCAGCTAAAACTCTCATGAAATGCTATAAAGAAGGTTCGGTGAAACTGATACTGTTTAGGAGAAAAGAGTTATGGCTATATCAGTTTAAAGAACTTATACATGATTTGTAGCTATTGGAAAACTATTTTTCTGCGTGTTATACAGGCAGAATGTAATACAAAAGCATAATACGAATAAGCACAATGTGTAGAAAAATGCTTATAAACATATTGGATTGGGGACAGTTATTAATAACCAAAAATGAAGTATGCTTTGTTTACTATATAGATATAGAATATCATTTTAATATCTCATCCAATGGACTACACCCATGAAATGCAAGACCCCCTTATATGCTGTGCTACTGTCAGTATCAGTAATAAAATCACAAATTTAAGCAGCTGATGAGAGTACAGAATTCATAGCTTTTTCATCTTCCTGGTGTGAAAGGTGAGTGGATTTCTGAGTAAGTCACTGACATTAGTAACATCTGGAGATGTCCATAGCTGAGCTGGAGACTTTTGTTATGGCAGAGAAGACTGGTCTGCCATCTTCATCAGGAAATGTGGCAGCGACAATGGGTGAATGGATATAAATTCAACAATAAACAGTTTGGCTTCAAATAATGTTGCAGAAATTTTGTTGAAATATATGTTAATTGTGCATTGTTGTGGAGTGATGTGAGACTTTCACATTTTTAACCTACTTCAAAACAAGTGTCTAAGAAGTTGTAGCATTTGTGGAAATCAGTGTATCGTTTAATTGAAAGCCATCCTGTAACATAATATCAGACAGTTCAAATTTACAAGCAGTGAATTCCATAACTGATATGGAGTCTTCAGACTTAGACAACTAGGAAGTGAGCTGCGACCAGAAGTGTCTGATAACACCGCTTTAGCAAATTTCCACTATGGTACTTAATACGGCGCAAGATGTCACTAGTGTGCAAAAGTTTTCTTTAACAGTCTACCATCGTCAGGTTATAGCAGAGTATGATACCAGTGTACAGTTATTTATTTATTTTTTTTATATTTATTAAAAAGAAAAAAAATGAAGCTGTATTTTATTACATCTGACATCTATATTATTAAACATTAAGAAATTTAAGAAAGAGTTGTAATAAAGAAAGTAATTCCAATGGACTAATAGAAGGAAAGCTTTAAAGAACATATAGAAATATTTTGCTGTTAACAGAATGAACTAATTAAAAAAAACAGAATGACTGAAAAATAAGGGTGGTACAGTATATTGACTATCGCAAAGAATCCATGTCTGGATAGAAAACACCGCTAAATTATCCTCAGAATAAACAAAACAAACATTTTAATTCAAGTACAAGAGCAGACAATAATTAAGAAGATCTTGATATTTTGGGGGGGGTTCTTTGTGAATGATGCGATATTATTATAATACTACTTGACGAGCAGATTGCTTCTTTTCACTCCCCTTAAAATAATTACTTTAACTCTGTCCCATGCACTTTTAAGATGCATAAAAATGATTCACTCTACAAAGTCATCAGAAAGATTATTCTAGTCATCCACCACATTTTATGTAATATATATATATATATTTTCTCCTCTGAGCTAGTCACTTCTGTTTTCATACTATGTCCTCCAGTTGTCATGCATCTATATCTTTGAAATATGGTTCTCAGCCAGAACTCAGAAAATCTTCATAAATATTTATGTTTTATTTATTTTTTGTTAAACAGGTAAGCGATCTGGCCCCAGAACCCTTTACAGCAACAAGCTGAGCTATAATGACAAAGACAACAATAAAATGTACTTAGGAAAACAAAGAAAAAAAACTAAGCGAAACTACCATTATGGTTTTAACAAAGATTCCGTGTACAAAAAATGCAATGGGCGACAGTGAATAAGTAACATATTAGCATTTATAAGAATACATACATTATTAATACTTAGATACATAAGACTTAAGTTTCATTGTAAATACAAAAATGCATGAAAGCATACAATGTCAAATGTTACTGCAGTGCAGTGGGCTATGAATTTGTTTGTAAATGAATGTCATGTGGCTGTAGAAACCTACAATTAAAAAAAAAGGTAAATAATTAAATGCACATAATTCTTGTTGCACTAAGGTAGCATCAAACAGAAATAACCTGCACATTGTATAATGGAACCACCTGTACAGTGGTACCCAGATCAAGAAGGAGCAGGTGGCCAATTGGAAGCAATGTCTTCTTACCCTGAACAAGCAAATAAGAGCACTAGTGAAATCCTCCAAAGCAAACTTTGAGTCCAAATTGGCCACATCTACTAGAGACAATTATAAGGCCTTTTTCACATATGCCTGCAACCTCAAAGGAAGCACCCAGATCTGTTCAGAACTGGTGGTCAAGGACACTACATATACAAATGCCATAGATATAGCAAACTTGTTGACTGACAGATTCAGTGAAAACTTTACCCCTCTGTCCCCCCATCAGTAAATCAGGACATCCCCAGTACCTGATCCCTTCCCATTATATCTAGGGAACAGGTCATCACTGCTCTCTCAAAGGCAAAAAATACAGCCTCCATGGGACCCGATAACATCCCAGGCTGCATCCTACATGAACTCAGGCAGGAACTTGCAGCACCATTATGCACCCTATTCAATCAAAGCCTGAGTACTAGCTTTGTCCCAGTTGAGTGGCAGACAGCCACTGTCATACCTTTACACAAAGTGGAGCGTTCATCGATTGTGGAAATTATAGAGCCATCATCCTAACTAGCCTGATTTGCAAGGCCATGGAATGGATTATCATGGAGCTCATTAACAAGGACATTGGCAACCTCCAAACATTTGATCCCACACAGTTTGGCTTCGTCAAGGGGGGGTTGTGTCTGCTAAATTTGGTTGACTTCTTTGAGACAGTCATCAAAGCCAAGAATGAGGGGAAGACAGTGCACACCGCCTACCTTGACCTGTCCAAAGTCTTCCCCACTCGGGCATAATAGATAAACTCTCTCAACTAGGCATCAATCCATATGTTACCAGATGGGTAGCAAACTAGCTCACTGATAGAACCCACATAGTCAAAATAGGGGAAGCCACCTCAAGCAGTAGACCCGTAACAAGCAGTGTACCCCAGGGTTCGTTATTGGGGCCTCTGTTAATTGGAATATACTTTTCTGAAGTGCAGGCCAAAACCAGTGGGCTATGGCTGACAAAGTTTACAGATGACTGCAAGCTAGGTACAGTAATCAATTTCCCTAATGATGTGGACATCCTCCAAGAGCGTCTCTCTCAGACAAATGACTGGTGCTAGAAACATGGCCTCAAATTGAACACCAAAAAAATGCATCATCATCACCTTTGAGGAGAGTGACTTTCCCACAAATGATCACATTAATAACAATGTCCTAAGCACTCAATCAGTCGTGAGGGATTTGGACATCCAGGTTGATAGTAACTTCACTTTTGACCACCATGTTGCTTCTGTTGTACAGAAAGCCTTCTACATGGCCCTCCTCATAAGTAAGGGTATCTCATCCAGGGACAAGGAGGTCATAACATCCCTGTATTCTTCCCTTATAAGGCCCATTATTGAGTACAATGCCCCTTTCGGCATATACCTTGCAAAGTACATTCAGCAACTGGAGAGACCATTGAGGTTCTTCACCAGGAGATTCCAGGGCCTCAAACATCTACAATACACAGATAGGCTAAAAGCCCTATCCCTCTACTCAGTTTCATACAGACTCCTCAGAGGTGACCTCTGTCTGGCATACAAGGTGATCACGGACCCCATCTTGATGGGACTGTTGCTTATTCACAAGTCAAGCTCCACTCAAGTAACCTGCATGTGTGGGCTCAACCTGGTCTGTGACATCAACAAGACTCTCCCATCTATGGAATAGACTCCCTATCCACATCAAACAAAGTACCTCTTTATCCCGTTTTTAAGCACAACCTGGATAACTGGATGGGAAACAGAAAATCTACCCCTGGGATTCCACCCACGTCCCTGCTGGACAGGGACATCAGGTGCTGATTTGTCTGAACATGGGCTAAACTCTTGGCTAGACTTATAAGGGCCTCAGGGCCAATAGCCTAATAACCTCCTATGATGCTATAATAGTGTACCATTGCACTAACACATGTTTCTATAGCATTTGCTTTTCTATCTTTCAACAGTTGGTCTCTGAATGTTTTCTTCAATGTCAGTAGTTGGTCTGTATTCCTAATGTCCTCTAGGAGATTGTTTTCCAAATAATAGGAATTATTTTGTATAAAGCACTGTTATGCATTTTAAGTGCAAATGGGGAAGTATAAAGAATGCACATATTAGAAGCAGATTCCTAGTGGAGTAGCAGAATGAATGATCTAGTCCCCCACCTCTCTAACCTGTACTACCAGCTTATTTACCAGAAAATGACACAATACAGATCAAATCGAAGACTATAAGTGACCATCTCACAGATATACCAGCTTCACAAGAAGATGCTGTTAAAATCCTGCATATTTATACTTATTGTAATTCAATGCCTGTTTCTAACTGCAAGTGTTTTACATATTTTAGCTAACCTCACATTTAATGTGATTTCTCCACATCTTTCTGTCAAATTTGTCTTTATACAGTGCTTCTCTCCCCTACAACCTCATTTATGCTATGTAGCTTTTACTTTATTGCTCTTAGTAGAGAGCAATATTTCTTGTTGGTTTTCCTTATCACCTCACAGTGTTTGATGACTGTCAAATGCATTATCACTAAGAGCTTATTTTCTGCATAGACTCATGCTGTTTAATTCATCATTATACAAGTGATATCTTATTTTTGCCGTATTTTGTGATATAATGTTTCTTATTCTTATTTGGGGACCCATTTGTCAGCTTTGCTTTTAAGAAAGGAGATCAGGTGTTAAACTTGTAAAACAGGTATTGCATAGCAAACAAACGCTACCTGTGTAATATGCTTAACAAGGATTTTTACATGAACATCCCTCTACAGTCATGGCATCCAAAGGGATTCCTGCACATAAATTTGCTATTTAATTCAGATATGCAACTTAAGTAGCAGGAATATAAGTATAACAAAGAATGCAGTGCTCCATTTATTCAATT
>NC_056741.1:1519898361-1519918361 GCF_019279795.1 Protopterus annectens
GCATATGTGTGTGTCTTTGTTGTTTGTGTGTGTGTGTGTGTGTGTGTGTGTGTGTGTGTGTGTGTGTGTGTGTGTGTGTGTGTGTGTATGTGTGCATACCCCACAGCAAACTGGCATATCATCTTAGAATGATTCCTTTCTTATAACTGTTAATTGCCAGAATAATATCTGTCCCTCTGTGACTCTGATTTACCTAAAGCAAATATAGACTCTGAAAAACGGACAATTATTTTGAAGATGTTTTTCATACAAGTTGGATGGTGTTAGCTCAATGCTTCCTACAAGAGTATAGTTGTGAGAAAAGCAGACTTCCTGTTTACCCAGTAAGACTGTACACTTGAGAGGAGTGTACTCATCAATGTTTTCAAAGTCTAATTTTTGATTTTATAGTAAAGGTACATACCTAAAACTAAGGCATCTACAAAGTGACATGATTTGCTAAGTATGACAATGAAATGGTTAGCGTAGTGTTTCTAGAGCTGGATTATTAAGAAAATTATGTATTTCCATGTTTATATTAATAATACAAAAATAAAGTGTGATATTGTCATGCAGGGTGATGGTGTATTCAATTCATGAGACTGTTGAGAGACTCTAATTATGGTCTTTACTCTTGGTGGTGTTGCGGTAGCGTTGTTGCCTCACAGTAAGACGTTGTCCTGTTCGATTCTCAGCTAGAGCGTCTTCTGTGTGGAGACATGCGTGAATGGGAGTACCTTCGTTGAAGGTTGTGCGTCAGGGCCGTCAACTCGGCAAGTAAAAATCTACTGCCAATCATTAGCGGACCGGAGTTCCGCTGTGGCCACCCCTAACAGAGAAAAGCAGAAACACACAACAACTCTTGTTCAATATTGATTTACAGACTCAAAATGTATAACTTACTAGGCAAATTTCTGTCATAAATTACATTTAAATTAAATGTTATAAATATGCAAAATATATTTTCTTTGTAACTCTATTACATATTTCTATATTTCTCTCAATGCATTTAGCTATATAAATCTTTCCCCAGTTAAGTGTCCTAACACTGACTTGATTACAGCGCCTTGAGGATTGCTGAACACTGCATTGATTGATCATAAATTATAGTAAAGTTAGGATGCCACTCTTATTTTGCATTCCAAAACTTGTTCCATTAATGCTAATGAGTGTTAAGTACATTGTGCTTCCAATCAGGTGTCTACAAACACTGAAAGCACATCCTGGCCTGCACAAAAAAATACAACAGATTTTAACAAAAATATAAAATAAAATGCTTATGCTACTATCCTTAAGCTGTGTGTGAAATTATGACACTTTGGACTAGAACATGTCTGTGACAGGATACAGTTTGGCTAAGAAAGTGGTTATACTCCTCCCACCAAAAAAATAACACATTTTAGCAGAAAATATGAAAAAAAAGTTGCACATGCTGCCATTTGTAAGCTCTATATGAATTTATGATAATTTGGACTAGAAGATGTGAGAAACAGGGTAATGCTTGATTGAGAAAGCAGTTACACCCCCCTCTTCCACTGCTACCACCATGTAAACCATATGATCTGTCTAAGGGTTCAGGAACGTTGTTTTCTAGTTAATCTATTACTCACATTCACCATACATGTTGCAAAAATGCAAAACAAACTCTCTTCACTACACACTGCTTAACAAGACACACAGTTCTAATTATAGGGACCAGAAAACTCCATGGGAAAGGCGTTATTCTACCAACTATTCAGTAGACACTTCTCATCATTTCACAGTATCACGCATTTGGAACAGAAGTTTACCAGGTACATCCTGTTACCTTAGCAGTACAAATCAGTAACTAAGAAGAATGCATTTCCCATCTTAGAAAGATGTCCATATCAGCCTGTTAGTACTATTATACTGTAGTAGCACTACAAACTGATAAATTCTGCTTAGCACCCAAATCTAACAAAATATCTGAACAGTGCATTGTCCTCCTATTCCGGACAGTTCTTCTCTTTTCCCTGTACCAAGATTTATTGTGGCACCAAGAATTTTACTATTACATGCCTGAAGAATGGATACAGTCCTGCATCAAATTTATGCTGTAACATATTGTATTTTTACCCCAAATTGAAAGACCACCTGACAAGCAGAGTTCAATTTTAAGCTGGTGGTCCCATATGGTACATATTTATTGCTCAGCATAGCTGAAATGAAGAAAACTGCATTCAAGAAAGTCTAATTTAGAAGACATTCAAATTTTAGAACTTTTGAAGTATGAAATTTACAAGTGTATAATGTTGTAAAATTATGTATTATTCTGTAAAGTATGTGTGTTAATGTTAATGTTAAGAAGGTATAGTATGTATTATGGTTCTGCTTTAATGCACTTTTACATTTATCTCTCTAACATTACTGATGCATGAAACAAATGTCCTGCTTGGGTACAGCCCCCTTAAACACTTATGAAACTATGAATAAATACATAAAAATATAAAATGCTGTAGTTTCTAGTTCAAGACATTCACATACGCACACTGGCATGAAAACACATAAACACGCACCCCCCTCAAAAAAAAAATAAAACAAAAACAAACAAACACTGATTCAAACAAAGAAATTAATGTATTTTAGTCATCACTTCACTTAATTCATTTTCCTAATGCTTGCCTAATCCAATCCAGGTTAAGTAGTTGGAGTCAAGCCTAGTAGTCAGTGGGTGCAAAGCAGACAAGCCATTTCTGGAGAATGTGTCATTCTGTCATATAGGTTATGAGAACCCCTTAGGTTTGCTATCTAAATCCCTTCCATAAAGAACTAAATGTTCCTAAATACATAATGGCAGGTATGTCTGCAGTCTGCTCCATTTACTACTGCTTCATGAAAATGAGTTAGAGTGTTATACCTGGGTCAGATCTATGGTGCAGAAGGATAAACTCCTAACTGTGACCTTAACCAGTACCTCAAGTACTGGAAGTATCAGCCTGGGTGGGTGGGAATCAGTGGCTGGTGCTGATACACCCATCTTATGAGAGGATTTGAGTTATAGTTTAGGTACAGGAAGAGTCAGCCTGGGTGGATGGGAATGAATGGTTGGTACTGACACACCCAGGGTTTAAGTTGTGGTTCAGGTTCAGATTCAGGTTCATAGGTTCATATCTTCAAAGGTGAGCACTAGATAATCAGTCTGCAAACCATTACAAGCCTAGCCAAGAAAAAGAACTATTCAAAAGCTACCTCTAGCTCTTTAAAGAGAGCAAAAGAAGCTAGACTAGGAGAAAATTTGAGGCTGCCCATCCAGTTATCTAGGTTGACCATGAAGCTGGCATAGTGGAAATTTGATCCAGAACTGAAGGATATATTGGGATATGAATCTATCACTTCAACATGTCTTATTAATCTGCTGATGAAGGTTTAGTTCCTTTAATGAAGTATTTGAGGTACAATCAGTTCTGTAAGGAAATAAGAGGTCAAATAGGGTTGGATCTTTCATGTCTTGGGAGGCTTGAGACAGCTCTCAATGGAGGAGCATGAAAGAGATTGAGTGCACAGAAACAGTTGACACTCTCTCTGATAACTAAGACTTTTGAGGCCACTGATCTTTTTAGTTATGAATCTTTGAGGTCTCTTAAGTTATGTGATACATTTAGAGAAATAAATGCCAAAAGGTGCATTATATTCAATAATGGGTCTGATAAGACACGAATAATGGCAAATTAAGACTTCTTTGGATCTAGTGGAGATGCCTTTGGAAATTAGATGAGCCAGATAAAAGGCTTTCCTAACTACTGTGGAGACATGATGGAAAATGATAAGGAATTATCAACAAGAGCTCCTAAATCCCTTACAAGATGTCTCATTTGAGCTGTGTGTCATTGTTATAGTAAGTGAAACTGTTCTGCTTACCAAAATGAAGCATGCTACATTTTTTACATTTAATTTGTAACCATTGTCCTTGCACCAATTGTTAACATGGTCTAACCCATGCTGGAGCAATTGTGAGTCAGTTGATTGAACAACAACACCTGATTTACAGTCATCTGCAGACTTACTTAACCATAGGTCAGGAGTGCTGGTCTGAAGGTCTGAAAAATAAATGCCAAATAGGAGAGGACTCAAAACTGAACCCTGTGGTACACCAGTAGTAGCTTTTATGGTTTCAGAAGTGGGACCTGTGAATCTAACCACATGGGATCTGTTAGATAACCAGTTAGCTAGCCACTGAACAATATAAGGATTTATATTCAGATTTACAAGTCTATCAATAAAGCCTGTATGGTGAATAGTGTCAAAGGCCTTGTTCATGTCTAGATATGCTGAATGCACTGCATACTCACTATCCACTGCTTTGGTTACTTCTTCAAAGAAATTCATGAGGTTTTAGAAGCAGGAGCTTCCCTTGACAAAGCTGAATTGACAATGATCTAGGGATAAGCGATTTTTAATCTCCAGAATAATGGGTTCTGAGATAATGCACTCCATAGCTTTAAATATGAGGCAAGTTAGACTAATGGATCTATAGTTACTTGGGTCTCTGGTCTGGCTATCCTTGTATAATGTCATTACAATGGCTATTTTCAAGGCTTCAGGAGTTTAACTAGTGTAGAGTATTGGATTATACAGGCTAAGTAGGGGTTCGGAAAGGCCATATTTGGCACTGAGAATCAAGTAGCCTGGTATTTTATCAGGGCCCATAGAAGACGTATTCTTCATTTTTGAGAGGGCTGTGAGAATTTGTTCTAAATTAATTAATGTGGTTGACTAGGATTGTGCAGCCTGTAGAATAGGTATAACTGTGGGTGGAGTACAATCTGTTCTAAATTTGTTAGCTAGAATATTAGCTACTTCATTTGAGTCAGAGAGTGCAGTATTATTGTGGACTAGTTCCAAACATTGTTGGACTTTAGTTCTTAACTTCTTCATTTAGATAAAGAAAGATTTGTAGTTATTTTTGGTTTTAGTGGCTATTTTAAGTTTATACTCATCTTTGAGCTTTTTTAATAGTTCCCTTAAGCTCTTTGTTAGTTTCCTTAAGTGTGCTCTTAAGGTAGGTAGAAAGAAACCATTTCCAAGCATTAAGCAGTTTCTTTCTCCTGTTATATAATTTATTTACAGGTGTATTACACCAAAGAGGTTTGTTTCTAAATTTTGCATTATTTGGTGCAGACAGTGACTGCCTTATCAATACGACTATTTAAGATGGAGTCTAAGTCAGATGCATATGTAGCAGCTTGATCAATGGGATCCTTTGGAGGAGGACTACCGTAGAATTTATTTAAGTCAGCAAGTAAATGAAGAAGGTTTGCTTTTGAGAAATCCCTAAACACAGAACAATTTGCAGGGGATGTACCACCAGTTTTAAAGGAAAAGGTGACTAATTATGGCAAGAGGCAGCCTGAGTGGTGAGAATCAGTAGCTGGTGCTGACTCACCCTTCTTGTGGGAGGGTTTCCACTGTGGTTGAGGTAATGCAAGAGTCAGACTAGGTGGGTGGGTGCTAATACATTTTTTTTGGGGGGTGGACTCCCCACTGCTCGACTGCCACCTAGTATAATCAGTAGGGAGATATATGCTCACCAATTCATATATATGAAGAGCAGCTGTCTCTGCTACTGCATGGACGAGTGCAGAAATCATCAGCAATGCACTGTGAGAATATGGCAGGCATCACAGATACTGTAGGGCAGGATTAAAATATCAACATTCTCAGAAGCAATGCTCATGATTAGTGTTTACTGGGAGTGGAGGAATGTCAGGTAGTTCTGTTAGGGGACAATTAGGGTGTGCCATTAGAGGCTGGTGGTCCTTATCTTGGGGTTGATGAAATCAGGCCACTGAGATGAGGTCTCTACCCCGCTCATTGGAAAGCTGAGCCCTTAACACCAAAGAGTGCCAGTACGAGGAAGCACAGTACTAGAAAATGGAAATCCTGTATGACTATTTGAAAGGGGGCCCCCATTCTGTTGGTAGGTGCCCCCTCACCAATCTTTGTGAAGTCAGTGTAGCAATGGAAAGAATCAGCACAAAGGTTCCGCTATGAAGAGTTGAGTTACAAACAGCCCAAATCACAGCAATATAAACACAAGAAGTTGCACCTTTGTTCAGAGAGAAAGCATAATAAAAACACTTTTTGTCCAGGGCTGCATGCCTTCTGCACCACAATTTGATGAACCTCACCCCCTAACTTCTCCTTCCTTTTAAATACTACCTTCATAGTTGTAAAACTGCAGAGAAAAGTGAAGACTGCAAGAAATCTTACTTGTAAATCATTCACCATCTTCTTTTTCCTGCATTTATTGGACTGTATACTAGGGCTTTCATATAAGTACCCTCATTGTCTGAGTCAGTATTCTCAGCTAGCAATTTTCTCTTTTTCCATCTGCATCCACTGTGACTGATGCTCTACACCTTAATGCATTATTCACATGTACTGCCCCTTCCTTCATTATCTTCATCCTATATGTTCTATATCCACATTATACCTTGCCCCTCTCTCTGTGCCCTGTAGTCCTACTTATGTAATATCTGCAGTATCAAAACCTGCATTCATGACAATTCTTGCAGCAGAATGTTAATTCCAAGACTTGTGTAACATCACAATAACACTGTCCCTTTCCTCCTTCACCGCTGTATTTATCATGTCAGTATCACTTTTGATTTTTCTTAATCTCTTTTGTTCACTATGGTATATGGCTGCAGTAAACAATAATCGAATGCCATTGCTCCTTTAAGTGCATTTAACCTTCTAGCTCCTCTAGGCCCCTACCTTTCCACTTATCCATTCACTACCTGCTCCATGCTTTCTTGAATAGATCTATAAGTATCCTCTCCTTCACCCATTATGGCAGTGCTCTATCTATGGCCCTGTTTATGAAATGCTTTCTTAGATCCAGGGAGTAATTGTTTGTACAATTTTGTTTTGTGTCCTCTCATACCACTCTAGCTTTCTTTTTCAGTGCTACTTAAATTCCTTGACATATTCCTGTGCACTCATAACATGCCTACCCTATGCCTTAAGTGCCTGGTCATATCTACCAGTATGGACTTCTAGTGGATTTACTCTGAACTCACCTCAGGAGTCTGATATCTCTTTCCTTGTACTGCTTCAAAAAATGTACTTGGCACGCAAGGTGTGCACTGACATTACCTTTTTTTATTTTTAGAGATTATTTATTTATTTACCTATTTATTTATTTATTTATTTAAGCCATTAAATAAAACGACCGAGATTCCAACCATAAGCAGAAAGCAGTTCCAATCAATTATTAAGAAAGTAGCTTTTATTTTTTTTTCTTTTCAGACAGCATAAAATTCAGGAAGGTCAGCGCTTTCGTGGTTGTATCACACCACTTCATCAGACCATAAAAAAGCTTCCAAAAACGCTTGTTAACATAATGCTTCATAATATCAATGAACCTATCACAGTGTAGAACCATTTCCCTTTTTAAAGGTACAGCGGACATATACTCTATATCCAATTATAAAAACTTATGTTCATAATAAAAAGCAACCTATCTATCTATATGAAAACATTTATATCATTTCTAAATAATCTACAATCTAAAAATAATTAAAAAATAATAAATCTCATATCTCTCTCTCTCTCTCTCTAGATATATATATATATATATATATATATATATATATATATATATACATACATACAAGGATTATATAGTAAAACAGTGCATACATTTCATATATCTATTTTTTAAATTAATCAATATAGCATTCATTTTATATATATATATATATATATATATATATATATATATATATATATATATATATATATATATATATATATATATATATATATATATATATATATATATATATCCATAACATACAAATATAATTTTAATAACTTATTTAAAAAGACTCTTATTTTTTAAAATAGGTTTCATCGGTATTCTGTCATTTACTCCATGCCTCTGTCTGCCCTCAACCTAATGATCCATCTAGTCTCAGAGGTTTTAATACAATTTATCAGATCGCCTCCCCTCTCACTTTCAAAGACATGTTCCAACACCAGGAATTTAAATGTGTGTGATGGATCAGTGAGGAAGGCATGTTTGGTAAGGGCATTGGTAGTAGTACTTTTTCTAATATTTAGCAAATGTTCACGAATACGAAATCTCAGCTCCCTGTTTGTCTTCCCAACGTAAAATGTCTAGCTGAGCCAAGGGCCTATTTTCAGTGGAGACCCAAGGACAGAAGCTCCAGAAATAATACACGTAATTATATTTACAAAATATTAAAGTAGGGTCACAGAAATATATACAAGTCAAAAATGTGTGCACAGCAGTACAATGCATAGGTAAAATAGCAATTCCTGATATTTAGTTATGATATCAGATTACTCCTTATAATACATTCTCCACCAGATGGCTCAGTCCACGTAAGAGCAACATCAAGGAGACCATTCCTGCCATGAGTTCAACTTCTTCCAGACATTTTACATGAGAGTTGTGGTCTAGGTGTTGCCTGAAGTGACCTTCAACTACCACTTCCCTGCAAACTTGTCCATCTTATCTAAATCCTTTGTTAGAGTCTTCCCATTGCAGTACTTACATGCATGTCTACATACATACATACATACATACAAATATTTCAGGTACAGACATTAATGCCCTTCTACCCAGCCAATATACCAAAACAGTTCCCATAATAGGTGTTCAGGATGTTCTTAAACATATTTAGGGTCTATGTTAGAAACCCAAAAAATGAAGACAGCAAATCTGTGTACATCAACACATAACAGTTGATGTACGAAATGAGCGAACATCGTACACGCTGAAAGGGAGAACGCTGAACGGATTTCCTCAGCCAGCAGGGTGATCATGGGGATGAAGAAGTAAATCCTTTTCCCCACTGTAGTGTGGTGTCAGAGTTGGTATATTTAAGTAGAGGGTGTGTGGGAGGCACAACCCCCACATGAGGGGTGCAGGGGGCTTGCCCCCCTGCAAAAACATTTTAAAAGTGTTTTTAGTTAGGTTTTTTGGGTCAGGTTTATGTTAACTGCATGGCGCTGTTGCTTCCAGTATTATGTTTGGCGTTCTCTCTTTCGGCGTTTACGGAGTTCGCTCTTTGCAGTCATCGATCTTTATGTGTCGATGAACTCAGATTCGCTGTCTTTGTCTTTCGCGTTTCTAATATAGACCCCATATTTAAACTAGAGCTTGCTTTAATGTAATTTGATAGTCTACCCATGTATCATCTGCTCTCTCACTGAACCGGTTAGCACACTTCTCTTTCCTAAAGAATTTTCTACATAGGTTGTCTGATGATTCTCTACTACTTTTTTATAACCCCAGACATTCCCAGAGGCAGTTGTCTACAAATGCCCTCTATACATGAATATGATCTCCACTAAAATATCTATAAGAGACACTGGACAAGTTCAGATATTTCAGTCTTTCATAATACCTTAAATTTGACATCCATGGATACCCTTGGTATATTTCCATTGTACTCTTTCCAGTTTACTCATGCTTGTTTTCTTATACGGTTTCCATATTGTTATTCCATACTCAAGTCACGGTCTAATGTAACCAACAAACAATGACTTCATCATTTTTGATTTCCTTACAACTTATAATTCTATAACTATCATTAACCAATTGGTTGCTATGATTGCAAAAACTCATAGTTGGATCTACCAATCTACCAATATACCCAGGTCCTTAAATAAATCTATAGTTTCAATCACTGTGCACTGTATTAAATATTCACCTTTCGATTTATATCTCCCAAATCCCATATGCTTAGTTGTTGATGTATTTATCAGCATATTATTGTCTTGTGTCCAAATGGTTAATTTAGTTCTTTTGCAGACATGCCCTATCTGTAACACGTGTAATCAGTTTATCTAATTTCAGGCCATCTGCATATGGACTGCAGAGAACCTCAGATGAAAAAAGATAGGTATGAAAGATACAATCTAAACAAGAAAGGGGTAGGACCGACCCCTGTGGGCCACTGTGACTATAACCAAGAATTTCAAATCTCCAGTTGCTGTATGGTACTTACCATGTCCTATCTGTAAGCCATGCAGCTATCCATCTTATCAAAAGTACATCGATACCTAGTTGTACTAATTTACTGATCAGTGTTTTGTGTATGACCCTGTCAAATGCTGAAGTTAAATCTATATAAATTACATCACAGCACAATTTTTCATTCATAACTATTATTGTATTGTTATAGAACATCATGTTACAGGTGGTAATAGATCTATCTTCAACATATGCATGCTAATATATGGTTTCAAGTCCCAGAATTTCCAGTTCTGACAATAACTTATCCAATATTACTTTTCCCATTATTTTTCCACAACATGAAAGTAGACTTAAGGGTCTATATGACTCTGGGTTTGTCCTGCTCCCTTTCCCATAAAGACAGGATTAATAAGGGCATGTCTTGTCTGCGTGGCTGATAATCAATCTTGAGGGATCTCCCCATACGTATATGCCCTAGTAAATAATATATATATAAAAGTATTATCTTCTGAACCCTTGACTGAGCTGTGGTATTCTTCTAACTTTATTCCTTGCCTTACTTCTAACATTGTACCTTTCACCACAACCCTCCATGTACCATGCAGCCATCCAGTTCATCAGTGTTGGTCTTATATCCATTACTTCCAATTTTTCTGTCAATCACCATTCTGGAAATGAGTTCAACACCAGCATGAATTCCAGGTAGTACATGTCTATCGGTGCTCCTCTGTAAGGTCTGCCTGTGTCCCAGTGTTAAATCTGTATTAGGTTTGACTGATAGATCCTACAGTCAACAAACACATCTTAAATGTCCTTGACAGATTGTTGCCCTTTACAAAGGTAACTGTCAACTCCTTTGGGATTTTCTCCATAACTTTTCCTCCAAATGCTGTAACAGTCACAGACCTGTAGCTTGCCAGATTTTTCTAGATGTTCTTCTTGTACGGAGTTACCAGACTTGCTGTAATATAGTCATCAGACAGTCCTAAACTGAGGAGTGATTCGCTGAAGTTATTCCTAAAGGCAGCTGGGAACATATGGACCAGATTCCTGAGAATCTTGGAAAGCATGCACCAGGTCCTGATCTTAAGATGATTCATTTTCCTTTCCACTTCCTTTTGCCCCATCTTGTTGTCTGCCCACTGCTGTCCCCACTCTGCCTTTTCCCCCTTCCAATACAATACGATCACTTTGATATTCTTCAAGTAAAACATTCCATTAGAACCACTGCTTTTCCAAGTTCTCCCTTCCATCTTTGTTGAGTCTTAATAACTCTACCTCTCCTTCCTGCCTGTATGCCATAAACTTCAAAAAGCCACTGTTCCCCTTCTGATTCCTTTCTGCCAGCTTCATTTTAACTGTTTTTTTTTTTTTGCTTGCCTCTATTTACTGTATCTCTCCACCCTGTCCTCCTTTCCATTTCTTGTAGGTCTTGTTTTTTATTCTCATTCCTAACCTCACATTCCTAATTAAGCAGCTTGGAATCCCTTGTCCTCCTTATCAAACCTCTGTCCACAGCCTAGACTACTCCATCCCTCTTCTTTTAGCATAGGCTCATTTATTGACTAGGTTTTACCCCAGACTCCTAACTCATGACTGAGCCTAGTCCCAACCTCACCATAAGTCACTCCTAATGAATCTCAAACCATGGTCATCATATTCTTGCTCTTCATCCTGCCCAAATCTTACAGTAGCAGGAATACTGTTGACAGGCAGCAGGCTCTCCTGCACATCTTTAGCTCCTTTTCTAACCTAGGATCACATTCATAATTCTGCTCTTGCTGCCAGAGTCCACAATCAGTTATATGGACTGGCTGTTTTCTGTTCAAGAGCTTCACATTTCTCAGTTGGCCTCTTGAAGAGTCAGATCCACAATGCCTACTATGATTTTTCACATACTGTACTCCTTTTTTTCCACCACTATAACTGTCTATGACATCCCCACCTTTCTTTATCTTAACTACTATACCATATACTCAAAGTCCTGATCCTGCCTGCCACTCAGTTCATGGACTGATGTTCCTTCATCTGTGTGACCTCACATTTGATATTAAACACACTCACTCCCTTGTCTGTCATTCCTGACCAACCTATAATTTAGCATCTACATGTCATACCCACTCTTGCCACTGACCCTAACTGTTGTGGTACTAATATGACTGTCCTCCATTTTTGAACTACTACTTCCATTTCCACTATCTTTCCATCCTGACTTCTTATGTTGCATGTCTAGTAGTTACTGTAGAGGATTATACATCTGAGTTGTTAGTAATATGCATCTGTATCCCAGAGTAGAGGATTCAATTCCTTCCACCTCTATTTGCCCACTGTGTGACACTGAGCATGTTACTTAAACAGAGAGTGCTCCTGGGTTATTTGTCTTTTCAGCTTTTTCCCGGTTAGGGGTCGCCACAGTGGAACTCCAGTCTGCTAATGATTGGCAGTAGATTTTTATGGTGCCGAGTTGCCAGCCCGATGCCCAACCGTCAACGAAGGCACACCCATTCATGCATGTCTTTCGAACGCCACTCGAGAGAATGCTCCTGGGTAACTCCTGAAAATAGACATTTGTGTAGATGTGTGGCTTACCTGTTTAACAAATGCCTCAACCTTGTGTATTACTTTTCTGTGATTTGAGTTCATACATTTCCTTTAATCTAATACCTGAGTATGTTCTGAAGAAGTCAGCTTATTAAACTGACAAAAAGCGCTTAAATAAATCTTTTCTGACTGCCTGGAGTTGTTCACTGCTCGTTTCTGTGAACCTGAGTATTTACCTCAGCTTTTGTACTACTATGACATATCTGAACCTTTCATTCTTAGTTTAAACCTTTGACATTTATAACAGATCCCTCCATCCCTCCTTCTCCCTGCTCTGCAGTTTAAAGAGAACTTACTTCAGTGCACTTTCTAACTAAACTTTCAATTTTCAGCATCTGTTTCACAGCCCTACATGCACACTGCAGTCCTTGGTATACATCTTTGTGTTATCACATAGTCTGTGACAACTCTACAATCAAGGCAAAAACTCGCTAAAATGCCTCCTCCGAAAAAAATACCCCCCCACACAAATATGCATACACACATGCATGCACCCACGCACCCACACACACACACACACACACACACACACACACACACACACACACACACACACACACACACACACACACTTCTGTTACAAATTAATTTTGCTTGGCAAGTTACAGTATACAAAAATTAGCTATTCCATAAATTACACATAGTATTCCTTTTTTTCTACATAGGGTTCAAGTTCTCATGCTGTTTGTGACAGCATGTTACCAGGTTTCTGTGTAAATCCCTTATTTTCACACTTCTCAAGTATGCCGAATTCTGCCGAATGCGCAGATTTTTGCCCCATATTGTTGGTATGTTTCTTATAAAATTTATGGTTTTCTGATAAATGATTGAGGATTGAAGTCATTTGTATTTCAGACATCCCATCCTTCAGAAAATGTATGCTTTGCAAAACCCTGATATTCTAGCAGTTACCAGGTTTATAAGAACATTTACAATCTGTCAATGATTTTGGGTCTTTTGCACCCCCCCGCCATTATTTTTGACTATGTCCAAAACTCTTGTGTTAAGAAAATGAAAGCTATACCTGTTCTCACATGAGCTGTGATGTGAAATTGTTACTAAATGATTTATGCAGTGCTCACTCCAAACTCTGCTTTAGCCTATATATATATATATATATATATATATATATATATATATATATATGAGAGAGAGAGATATCCACCCAACGTTCTCCCCCGTTTTCTTCTTACTTCATATATTTCACTTTCTGCACCAAATCACATAGCAGTTCTTCCCGGTTTTTATCTGCTAGACTGACCTTGTTTTACTTCTTTCAGTGATATTTCAGTATACTCTTTGGAATTCTTATTTTATTAATGAAGTATCTTGCAACAAAGTTTGACATAGACACATATATATGCATATGTATATATATATATATATATATATATATATATATATATATATATATATATATATATATATATATAGGCCTACTTCTAGATTCTAATTTTCAGACTTTCAAAACGTCGACTTTCTTATGGTCAAGACCATAAGCTAGAAGTTTTGAAACTTTGAAATTTAAATAAAAAAAGTAAATAAAAACAAACAAATATTTTGTTTTTACATTTTTGCAGGGGGGCAAGCCCCTCCTGCACCCCCTACACCCCTTGCCAATTAAATATATCAATTCTGAGTTTCCACTACAGCAAGAAAAACAGCAAATACACCTTTTTGTGTTATACAGTGATTTCCATTTAAACGGTTCAAAGATTCAGAACTTCGATTTAATGGTCGCAACTGTAAGAAAGTCAACTTTTCAAAAGTTCAAATTTTAGAAGTAGACCCATATATATATATATATATATATATATATATATATATATATATATATATATATATATATATATATATATATATATATATATATAGATATATATATATATATATATATATATATATATAGAGAGAGAGAGAGAGATGTGTATATATATATATATATATATATATATATATATATATATATATATATATATAGAGAGAGAGAGATATATATATATATATATATATATATATATCAAGAGAGAGAGAGATGTATATATATATATATATAAAATGTGTGAGTGTGTGTGTGTGTGTGTGTGTGTGTGTGTGTGTGTGTGTGTGTGTGTGTGTGTGTGTGTACATATACAGTATCTGTGTGTAGGTATATATATATATATACGATAAAATATTACCTAGGTGAATTTCACAGTACTCAGAGAAACATAAATATAAGGTATGTTTTTTTTTCAGTAGCCTTAAGTGTATTTGTACTTTAATGTTTTAAGGAAGACTCTTATTTCATGAAAAACTAATAACATCCAATAATGCTAGGCACTGTACCATTTAATACCCTGAAATGTATTGCTAGCTGCAGATAAGAACTAAAGTCCTAGCTGCCAGATTTAAACCACCAACGTCCTGGCCTAGAGGCAGATGAGCTGAATTTTGAGCCATACTGACATATAAGTCACAGCAGTTCATAAGACAAAAATTAAAATAAGATAAGGATGAAAGTTTTCCATTTCTAGCTACAAATTGCCCACGCTGGGAAATACATAGCTGCTCTGCTCTCTCAGGCCTATAGCTGAAACTGTCTCAGCTGCTCCGGAACACTGCTGATTAGTTACCCAGAGACAGCATATATTTTCAATGAGTAGCAAACCACAATCTATTTTTGCACACAGTATACATTCTAGCTCCTTCACCCTGAATCAGCCGTGCACAAGTCTGGACGCTATTTAAATGACGCTTTGCAGGCTGTTTGTTCAGATATATGCTTCAAGGACCCAACTTACTGCACTTCTGATTTTGAAATGTTGACAATTCTGTTTACATCCAAATGCTGTAATCTAATATTAGTGAAGACATGTTTCTGTGAGACACTTCCCCTCACTGAGAATGAGATCGGCTCTCGGCTTTGCCGCAGGCCATGTAGAAGCATGGCAAGGCCTTTCATCTCACTTGGCTTTCAGTTTTCAGCCCCTTTTTCATAGACTTTTCTATTGCCTTAACCATTTAAGGTCCTATATGCTTTATAATTTTTAGCAAGTGGGAATGACTCCTGCAAGAAAACAAGAAAGGTAAAGATGGTACACAGATACAAGTGATGGTCACTAGGTCCAAAACTGTGTCAGGTTTATATAATGATAAATAAAAGTTTCACATGTTAAAGGCTAGAGAGAGAGAGAGAGAGAGAGAGAGAGAGAGAGAGCAAGAAAGAGCTTTGTGCATACTAAATGGTATACCACTCATGGGAATAATATTATCAACTTATTCTGTGCTTTCACCTTTACTTTGAAGTGAAAGTCCAGCACTAGGAAATAAACAGTTTGGCACATATAGATTAGCAGCCGTTGTTGGCATTAAGATTGTGTGGCACTTTACGGTAATGTTACCTTTAATTCTTTATATTACTGTCTTGAATATTATGCTACGGCTACTCATCCTTTCTGTTATACTGTGTATTTTTGCTTTAACTGCTAAATTATTAGTACAACTGATGGCAACAGGGAGTTGCAGGTAAGTAGAAAATCCTTACCACTCTACCAGTCTAAGTATTCAAGAAGTGATATTGTTCAAGCGTATTAATTGCTCACTTCCAAGTTTAAAGCTCTTGCCATTGCCCTTTTATGGTACAATTTGTTCTTTCAGAAAAATGATATATATGCTAACAGACCTTTGTTATTTTATATATGCCTAAATCAAATATTTGGGTCTGAGAGATCATAGACCTGAGAGATGCTTTAAAGAAGGCTAAACATCTTGATTGTGTTGGTTGTGGTTTTGTGGAAAGACAAGCATGCATATCTGGAAGGGCTGTAGCTTCATACTGCCCAACGACTGCACCTTTACAGTACAGGTTTTGTTGCAAAATGAAATCTGCATTATACCTCTATGGCCTGCCTATGAAAAAGATTAACCAGTTTAGCTTTGGACATCTTCTTTAAGAACTCTGGAGATTTTTGCTTAGGTACTGAAATTCTCAAACCTTCGTAAGTGCTTTCCCTTCCAGTAGTTGTTTCTTGTCTCTCTTGCATTTGCAGGCATTAAGGTACATTAATGCAGATGGAATTGTGACAGTAGAACTTTAGTTTATTCCTGGACATTTACTAGAAGACTAGTACTGTGCAGGTCATGTGACTGGCTCCGTGGGTATTTGAGTGGCTGAGTAAATAAGGCCTATCAGTGTACACGGACACTTACTTAGTGGCTACATCTCTATATACAGGGCTAGGAATCATCGCCATCACTGTATGAGTGCATATATACCTAAACAATGTGGTTGACCATGTAACTTGTTAGGTGAGGCATTGAAAAGGTAATAAATTAATCAATGACAGTGACTAAGATACTGAGAGTGACATTTGTTGTGTGCATGGTTATCTAGTGGGCTATATGCTGTAAATGTGACTGGTTACTGAGCAAGGATGATGAGTATATGGGTGGTATTCACAAACCTGACATCCATTTGTACATAGTGGTGATCCTCCAATAGCTGTGCTATGCAGCGCAAATGTAGTCAGCATGTTATTCATGCTGACTACAGAAAAATGCAGGAGTGAAATTGTAAAGTACTTGAGAAGCAACAGTAAGGGGAGATGTATTACTATGCATATTACTGCGATTCATGCAGATAAATGTAAAATTACCTCATCTGCATACAAAAAACATAAATGGACTTAAAGTTTCCTGAATAAGCTCCAAATTAACTTGGAATATCCGGAGTTTTGCAGAAAACTTTATAGGAATTGATAGCCTTTGTAAAGTAAGAAAAATAAAAATTCAGGTAAGTTTACTGAGTTCATTTCAAGAAATGTTTGTCATCTACTACTTGTGCATACATGGCCATACTTGTGAAGGGATGAATAGGGAAACAATGACATTTTAGTGCTTGTGTATCCATGGTTGAACTACTGAAGGGAAATGGTGACATTTTAATATCTGTGCATACATGTTGAACTACTGAAGGGAAATGGTGACATTTTAATATCTGTGTATCCATGGTTGAACTACTGAAGGGAAATGGTGACATTTTAATATTTGTGCATACATGTTGAACTACTGAAGGGAAATGGTGACATTTTAATACTTGTGCATACGTCTGAACTACTGAAGGGAAATGGTGACATTTTAATACTTGTGCATACGTCTGAACTACTGAAGGGAAATGGTGACATTTTAATACTTGTGCATACGTCTAAACTACTGAAGGGAAATGGTGACATTTTAATACTTGTGCATACGTCTAAACTACTGAAGGGAAATGGTGACATTTTAATACTTGTGCATACGTCTAAACTACTGAAGGGAAATGGTGACAACATTTTAATACTTGTGCATACGTGTGAACTACTGAAGGGAAATGGTGACATTTTAATACTTGTGCATACGTGTGAACTACTGAAGGGAAATGGTGACATTTTAATACGTGTGCATACATCTGAACTACTGAAGGGAAATGGTGACATTTTAATATTTGTGCATACATGTTGAACTACTGAAGGGAAATTGTAACATTTTAATACTTGTGCATATGTCTGAACTACTGAAGGGAAATGGTGACATTTTAATACTTGTGCATACGTCTGAACTACTGAAGGGAAATGGTGACATTTTAATACTTGTGCATACGTCTAAACTACTGAAGGGAAATGGTGACATTTTAATACTTGTGCATACGTCTGAACTACTGAAGGGAAATGGTGACATTTTAATACTTGTGCATACGTCTAAACTACTGAAGGGAAATGGTGACATTTTAATACTTGTGCATACATGGCTGAACTACTGATGGAATCAGTAGGGGAAAGTCTGTCATTTTAGTGCCTGTGTATGCATGGGTTTGCTGGGGGAAATAGCTTCTATCGATATCCTCTGAGTGCTTGTGCATACTTGTGCAAAGTACTGAAGGGATTACTGGGAAAATAATTCATTTTGGATTATGCAAGTGCTTGTGCATACATGGTTCATGGTTTGAAAAGTACTTACAAAACCTGTAGCAATGCTTTTAATAATTGATGCTCATATGATTCATTTACTGGAGTATGAATTGTGAGAACACTTCACTAACATACCCACCTTTACCATTATACTTAATTTTGTTACACTCACACACAGGCTTCAAGCTTTACCGTAAATGGCCTCTGTGAATTAGTCACTGGCAGATGTCACGAATAACACTACCGCATTTACCACATTCATGCTGCTACTATGAGTACCACCCTATGATTAGGTAACAGCAACAGTGTTTGACCTGAAGTTTTATCTATCAGTGGGGGGGGGACTCTTAGTCTTTTTCAATTGCGAGGAACATTTTATTTTCATACTGTATGTTATTTGCTGAGTAGTATTGTAGTATGCAAAACAAGACCTCTCCAGTAAACCACATTTCTGTAAATTAGGTGTATTGATGCAAGTCTGTGATTTAATTTCAGTGTATGTCGTGATGTTATCTTGAAATTATTATGTCAGCTCAGAGTAATTAATGAACCATTATGGTTTGGTGAGGAAACTGGAGTCCGTGGAGAAAAATCATACAGACACACCGATAGCATATGAACTGCATGTAGACAGTGACCAGGAGCAAAGTGGTGGCATATTTGCACTGTTAATGGTGTTAGAGTATGTGCAGTACATTCCATTGTCAAATTTACCTGATAATGCTATTTTGTCTTGTTTCTCACATTGTCAGTTTCTTGTAACTAAGTTATGACTCTGTAATGGCCTATTTTGCCTAATCAAGCAATCAATCTAATCAATCAATCCATGGACCCTGAAGCTGTAAGGCAGAGAGCCTTACCCAGTAATGGTGTGGAATGGTGACTGCTGCATTCAGATTCTTGTAGTTTGGTAATCAAATACTTACAAGCCAAGACAAGCTATGATTTTTTTCTAGAATGGCTGGTGTGCTATTTTGCAGGAAATTAGGAACTGTTTTAATAAGACTGAGAATCTCCAAAAGCTGACAGTTATGATTAATGGAGCAGACATATTGGCTTAATTCTGAACTTTAATGAACAATATTACAGAAATCATAGACTACTCAGGCTAGTATTATTGGTTTTAAGTAGGTGTATGGCAAATATATAGCTGAATATGGTCATACACTTTAGTGATAAGTAATGGTTGCTAATCACAAGGACAAAGACCACAAAAGAAACAATTGCAACAAAAAGCTGGTGCAGAAGAAACCAGACTGACTGAGTAAATGAATGCTTATTATGTATGCATGTATATAGGATGACAGTTGCCATGTAATATCAGACTTTATGATTAGTATGACAGCAGAATATAGTGCATTTCAGTGCATCCTAATTCCCAGAGTGATAATTCACGTTGTGCAACAAATCCAAACACAGACAACCAACAACATAAAATGAAACACCAAATGTATGGGAACGGCCAAAAGGCATAAACAACTAAGATGTAGGCAGGAGCTGCAAGTTCATACTTTCTATTT
>NC_056741.1:1519923361-1519990861 GCF_019279795.1 Protopterus annectens
TGAAACATCTTGAAGAAAAAATTATGTTTCTTTCGAACTGTAACTCCTTTGACATCCAAGTCAGACATTCTCCATTCTCATCATCTTATTTAAATGCAGGAAGAGCCTTGTAAATATTCATCTGCCCCTCTCCATCACTGTCCCTGTACCCTCCAAGTTCCTTCTCAATCTCTGCTTTTAACCTTTACTCCTGACTACCCCACTTCCTTTTTTGTAACCCTCTTACTAACTATGGCTACCATTTCCATACTTTCTACAATTCTTACAAGCCTCATAATGTTATCAAAGTCTTCTGTGCACATCTTCCATACCTCCATTATCTTTACCTTTATCCCATGAAAGATGACCGCATCTGCTCTAACACTGCTATTTTTACAGCACATCTCATACATCTTCAGGTTACTCAAATCCCTCTTGTTCCATCCTCTTATATTTAACCACCTTTTAGTGGCCCCCCCACTGCCCCCTCCATATTAAGCCCTTCCTCAGTTAATAAAACACCTTCTAAGATAGGTCCATAGGAATCTTGAGAACCATCAATGGCTCCAATTATTGCCCAGTCCCCAAAGTTGACAGGATGATTCCATTGCCCCTTCTTTGCTTTGTGACAATGGTAGTACCTCATTGCTCCTCCAAGGCTCATATCATCAGTAACATTAATTCTCTGCATATCACTGCCTCTAACTACTTATTTTTTTCTTTTCCTTATCGCTCCACTCTACCATCTAGCTGACCTTAGGCCATTTATCCTTTACACTGTCTATACCTGTTTATGAAGCTATACCTTTCAATCTCCTCCTATGCTATCTGCACCCTCTGAATTGGACTCTCCCCCCTTAATCTTCAGTTGGCACCCTTCATTCCACATGTTGGATATAAAAACAAGCACATTCATAATTTTTTTAACAGAAAATTGTTATTTAATAAAATGCAGGTGAAATGATTTACTGATCTTCCATTAACTCTGTCTAAATAAAATCGAGTGACACCTATAAAGCAACACATATTGAACCCCTGCAAACAGTCCAACTCCTAATCACCATTAACTTGTTTATTAGTAGCCATTATCATGTTAAAAAAGCTTCAACAATTGCCCAAGGAAGTCCATGACTATATATATGGCTATAACAAATAGTGCAAACAGAATCTTTACATCTTTCTTCATTTCCTTGAATGTAGAGATTCTATGTTTACTGTATAAAATGTCTGCCATGATTCCTCAGGTTATGGGCATCCATCTTCAGGTGTCTCTTTGGGAAGACAATTGTTTATAGTTTGCACAGTCTGTACAAGATGCCAGTGATACAGTGCTAGAACAAATCTGCCAGTGATGGATGCTACATGTACCACTCTGTCAGTGATGGGATGTTATGTGTACCACACTGCTGGTGATGGAATGTTACATGTACCACACTTCTAGTGATGGGATGTTACATGTTCCACAATGCCAGTGATGGGAAGTTACATGTACCATACTTCTGGTGATGGGATGTTACATGTACCACACTGCTAGTGATGGGATGTTATATGTAATACTCTGCCAGTAATGGAATGCTATGTCTACTACATTGCTGCTGATGGGATGTTACATGTACCACACTTCTGGTGATGGGATGTTACATGTACCACACTTCCAGTGATGGGATGTTACATGCACCACATTGCTGATGATGGGATGTTACATGTACCATACTTCAGGTGATGGGATGTTACATGTACCACACTGCCAGTGATGGGATGTTACATGTTCCACACTGTCATTGCTGGGATGTTAAATGTACCACACTTCAGGTGATGGGATGTTACATGTACCACACTTCAGGTGATGGGATGTTATATGTAGTACACTGCCAGTGATGGGACTCTGCCAGTGGTGGGATGTTACATGTACCACTCTGCCGCTGATGGGATGTTACATGTACCACACTTCTGGTGATGGGATGTTACATGAACCACACTTCCGGTGATGGGATGTTACATGTACCACACTGCCAGTAATGGGATTTTACATGTTCTACACTTCCGGTGATGGGATGTTACATGTACCACAGTGCCCGTGCTTAGATGTTACATGTACCACTCTGCCAGTGATGGGATGTTACATGTACCACTCTGGCGGTGATGGGATGTTACATGTAATACTCTGCCAGTGATGGAATGCTATATGTACTACATTGCTGGTGATGGCATGTTACATGTACCATACTTCAGTTGATGAGATGTTACATGTACCTCACTGCCAGAGATGGGATGTTACATGTACCACACTGCCGGTGATGGGATGTTAAATGTACCACACTTCAGGTGATGGTATATTACATGTACCACACTTCAGGTGATGGGATGTTACATGTAGCACACTGCCGGTGATTGGGATGTTACATGTGCCAATCTGCCAGTGGTGGAATGTTACATCTACCACTCTGCAGGTGATGGAATGTTACATGTAATACTCTGCCAGTGATGGAATGCTATGTGTACTACGTTGCTGCTGATGCGATACTACATGTACCACACATCTGGTGATGGGATGTTACATGTACCACACTGCCTGTGATGGGATGTTAAATGTACCATACGTCAGGTGATGGGATGTTACATGTACCACACTTCAGGTGATGGGATATTACATGTACCACACTGCCGGTGATGGGATGTTACATGCACCACACTTCTGGTGATGGGATGTTACATGTGCCACACTTCCGGTGATGGGATGTTATATGTGCCACACTACTGGTGATGGGATGTTACATGTACTACACTTCCAGTGATGGAATGTTACATGTGCCACACTGCCAGCGATGCAATATTACATGTACCACACTGCCGGTGATGGGATGTTACATGTAGCACACGTCTGGTGATGGCATGCTACATGTACCAGACTTCCGATGATAGGATGTTACATGTGCCACTCTGCCAGGGATGGGATGTTACATGTACCACAGTGGCAGTGCTGAGATGTTACATGTGCCACTCAGCCAGCAGTGGGATGTTACATGTACCAGTCTGCCTGTGCTGGGATGTTACATGTAATACTCTGCCAGTGATGGAATGCTATGTGTACTACATTGCTGGTGATGGTATGTTACATGTACCATACTTCAGGTGATGGGATGTTACATGTACCACACTGCCAGTGATGGGATGTTACATGTACCATACTGCCGGTGATGGAATGTTAAATGTACCACAATTCAGGTGATGGGATTTTACATGCACCACACTTCTAGTGATGGGATGTTACATGTAGCACAATGCCGGTGATGGGATGTTACATGTGCCACACTTCTGGTGATGGCATGTTACATGTACCACACTTCCAGTGATAGGATGTTACATGTGCCACTCTGCAGGGGATGGGATGTTTCATGTACCACAGTGCTGGTGATGAGATGTTACATGTAGCACTCTGCCAGTGATGGGATATTACATGTACTTCACTGCCGGTGATGGGATGTTACATGTAGCACACTTCTGGTGATGTCATGTTACATGTACCACACTTCCGGTGATAGGATGTTACATGTGCCACTCTGCCAGAGATGGGATGTTACATGTACCACAGTGCCAGTGCTGAGATGTTACATGTGCCACTCTGCCAGTGGTGGGATGTTACATGTACCACTCTGCCGGTGATGGGATGTTACATGTAATACTCTGCCAGTGATGGAATGCTATGTGTACTACATTGCTGGTGATGGGATGTTACATGCACCATACTTCAGGTGATGGGATGTTACATGTACCACACTGCCAGTGATGGGATGTTACATGTGCCATACTGCCAGTGATGGGATGTTAAATGTACCACACTTCAGGTGATGGGATTTTACATACACCACACTTCAGGTGATGGGATGTTACATGTAGCACACTGCCAGTGATGGGATGTTACATGTACCACTCTGCCAATGGTGGGATGTTACATGTACCACTCTGCCAGTGATGGGATGTTACATGTAATACTCTGCCAGTGATGGACTGCTACATGTACTACATTGCTGCTTTTGGGATGTTGCATGTACCACACTTCTGGTAATGGGATGTTACATGTACCACACTGCCAGTGGTGGGATGTTAAATGTACCATACTTCAGGTGATGGGATGTTACATGTACCACACTTCAGGTGATGGGATGTTATATGTAGCACACTGCCGGTGATGGTATGTTACATGTTCTACACTTCCGGTGATAGAATGTTACATGCACCACACTGCCAGTGATGGGATGTTGCATGTACCACACTGCCAGTGATGGGATGTTACATGTAGCACACTTCTGGTGATGGCATGTTATATGTACCACACTTCCAGTAATAGGATGTTACATGTGCCACTCTGCCAGGGATGGATGTTACATGTACCACAGTGCTGGTGCTGAGATGTTACATGTGCCACTCTGCCAGTTGTGGGATGTTACATGTACCATTCTGCTGGTGATGGGATGTTACATGTAATACTCGGCCAGTGATGGAATGCTATGTGTACTACATTGCTGGTGATGGGATGTTACATGTACCATACTTCAAGTGATGGGATGTTAAATGTACCACACTTCGGGTGATGGGATGTTACATGTACCACACTTCAGATGATGGGATGTTATATGTAGCACACTGCCGGTGATGGGATGTTATATGTACCACACTTCTGGTGATGGCATGTTACATGTACCACACTTCCAGTGATAGGATGTTACATGTGCCACTCTGATGGGGATGGGATATTTCATGTACCACAGTGCTGGTGATGAGATGTTACATGTACCACTCTGCCAGTAGTGGGATGTTACATGCACCACTCTGCCGGTGATAGGATGTTACATGTACCACACTTCCTTCTGCCCCACTGTTTGATCAGTTGCATTACATCACTGGCTTTTTTTCATTTTCTGGACTACACTTCATCCTTTTACTCCTTGTAATCTTGCCTGCATTTTTCTTGAGTACAATCATTAGTGTCTGTACAACTGCCTTGAAATGGCACTTCTTTTCATTCCTTATTGAAACACTTTTAAAATGAATGAGTAACTCCATCTTAACTAAAGCTCCTGCCTACAACTAACACCATATGACTTCTGTGAGCTATAGCCTGTACTAATATTCTTCATTGATATCAGGTAGGCAAGGAGAACTAGCAATATGTTAGACTTTTGCTGTTTTGAGAAAAAGTAATTAGATGGGTCACTGATTCTAACTTCAGGATCCATGTAAAGTGTTAAAGTCTATTCCAGATTCTAGGTTCCTGACTCAGAAACTCCTCTGACTCTGGAATAAAATCCCCATACATGTCAAACAGAGCGCCTCTTTGGCCCTCTTCAAAAGGAACCTTGATGACTGGATGGGAGAAAGGAAATTTGCCCCGGGGATCAAGTCAGTCACCCTGCTAGACAGGGGTCCAGGGAAGTAAATAGTGTGGGAAGAAATAGCCAGGGAATTCTTATGGCTAGGCTTGTATAGGCCCTAGGGCCAATAGCGCAGTACCAGTCTATGACCCTATGAACCTATAAACTAAGGTACTGATTGCAGATTGTCCATTTTGTGCAAGTAATGGCAGTCACACATTATACCTCAGCTTGGAAACTTTTGGCTGGTACTTCAGCCCTGGGTCTGAAGAAAAGAACAGATAGCTGCTTCAAATCTAGTCTTAAATTATAACTTGAAGTGATATAGAGGAGATGGCTACTAACACACATCAAAAGTTACCATGTGAATTGAAAAAAAGTGTTGCACTGCACAGTCAGAAAAGCAAGCAATCAAAGTGCATTCAATGTATGTGATTTTATCAATATTACCAAAGTAAATGCTCCTCTTAGCATGGAGCACTGTGTGCCTCAGTAAAATGACAAAAAAGCTTTAGTGCAGATCAAGATGTGATACAAAATGGAGTAAGTGATGACTTAATGGTTTATGGTCTTTACTTCATAAATACATGATACAAGGTTTGATTCTGATCTGTGGTTACTGGCTAGGCTTGTACTAGTCTGTAGAGTGATAGCTCAGTATTTACCTATGAACCTAAGAACACCATTTAAAGTTTTTGGGTGTGGTTGTCTTCTAGCAGTTCATGTGTAAAAAATCAAATTAGTCTTCATCAAAAGATCATAACGTACAGTATTTCTGCTGTTCATAGGTTCATAGGTTGGTACTAGGCTATCGGCCCTAGGGCCTATACAAGCCTAGACATAAAAATTCCCTGGCTATTTCTTCCCACAGTCTTTACTTCCCTGGACCCCTGTCTAGCAGGGTGACTGACGTGATTCCCGGGGTGAAGTTGATGATAGGATTTGAATTAATGGCTGTTTTCAAACATCTGTACTCAGGCTTCTTTGTGGGCAGGTAAAAATTCAATGCTTCTACAAGGAAATCACTTCAAATCCTTTTCTATTGTATCAGTAAGAAATAAGCCATGAGATTATCTGCTGAAAGATAAAAGACATGGCAAGGCTGAAATATAGTTTGCAATGGAAAGGGCTACAACAATTAGATTATGGGACAACCAGAAGTTACAACAAACAGTATCCAACGAACATTAAGATGTAATTTTAAAAAAGAGGGATCTGAAAAGTAATTTAATTTAAAATAATTCATACCCAGTACAATAGCCAATATATTTGCTTTGAAATACAAGTATTAAGTATTTTACATGAAATATAACATTTACTTTGCAGATAATGCTGCTTGGCAGAAAACCACCTGGCTGCACAGATATATTTTAATCTGTCTGTTTTACTCCATTAACTAGCAGTCATGTTTTAAAGGCAGTGTTCAGGAGCCAGCCCTATCAGTTGTCATACTGACTGATGAATGCTCATAATAAAATTATTACACTTCACAAAAATGTTACTGCTTCACAGTAAAATATGTTGTTCGTGTGAACTTATCATGAGTCTGGTGGTTTGTAAACACAATGGACAGGGAAAACAAAGGATTACTGAATATTGCAAAGCAATACAGGCAGAATATATTTATTTTTACCATGCTTGCAATTAACTTTTTCAGCTACTAATGTTTCTGCAGTGTAGCCATTATCATCTGTTCTTTTCTTAGAGGAGAATATTTCAGTTTTCTAGTTATTCCTGACATATCCCATAATGCTTGGAGACTTAGGTTCGGTTCCCTGTCCTTCTTATGGCATGTTGAAGTAGTGCATGTCTTTACTATATTCTGAATACTGATGGAAAACCCTGCTGTCTCAAGCATCTGCTGTACCGTGTCTGTCATACTGCTTTGTTTGTAGAGGGGGGTCGGGGGGGGGGGGCTAGGGACTGCATGATGATTATAACCACCTGACTTGTTTTATTTGTTGGGGCAGGTTAGATCTCTGACTCTGATATTAGCTGGCCTGTTTGATTTATGGAGGTTTAACAGTTCTTACACTACTGAATCCCTTATAGCCCTATAGCAAAGCAGATGAAACTCGGTATAGATGAAAAAGTCTCCAGTCTTTCTTTGTAATTCAGTTCTTTTAGGCCCCATGATCTTTTTAGTTACAGACCTTTTGAAACATTTCCAGTTCCTTGATATGCTTAGTAAAGTACATCATCCCAGTCGGGCATTTTATTCACTGATTGGTCTAATCAGTACACAGTACAAAACATGAGGGCTTATTTTGATCTTGAAGAAACACCTTTATCTATCAGCTGTACAAGGTAAAAGGATTTCCTAATCACTGTTGCTCTGTGATGGTCAAATGTATGGCAGCTGTCTACCCAAGTACCCAGTTGTTTCATGACATTTTCATATTGAACTGATGTGTTATCTATGTTATAAGTAAGAACTGGGGGGGCATACCAAATGCTACAATGTTGCACTTTTTTGGCATTAAGTTTGAGTCCGTTTTAATACACTGGCTCAAGTGTAAGCTTCTGTTGGAGTGCATGTATGTCAGAGGGGGACATGATAATGGCTTCTAACTTATAATCATCCCTAAATTTATTAACAGAAGGTCCTCATTTGATAAATGAAGATTGGAGAAGATGATACTGAGCATCAGAGGTGACAGAACAGATCTTTGTGGAACTTCATGGGAAACCTTCATGATCTCGGAGGATGTCCCCCACCCCTTGACACTCTCACTTTGAGAGTCCTGTCTGTAAGTGAAGTGGCTATCCATCTAAACACATTCAGGTAAATTTGAAATTTCTTCAATATCTCTAATATATTTACATGTGATATTGTATTGAATGCTTTGGTGAGGTCAAGATACGCTGTGTGGAAATCTTGCCCATAATCTACAGCCTGAATAACCATCTCAAAGAAGTTCACAAGATTCATCAGCCAGGATATACCCTTGACAAAGTCAAACTTCTGGGTGTCAAGTTTGATACGATTTTTGATATCATTAATTAGGTCAGTTATAATAATATTAATGGCTTTGCAAATAAGTCTGTAAATCCTGGAATTTGAGTTGGGGCCACCCTTATGGAATGGCATCACAACAACCATACACCACTAACCTGGAACAAAGCTAGTTAATGGACTCATGTTGAACATTTAGAGAAGTTGGTCCACTAATGCTTGCCATGAGGTATTCTTCATCTTGGAGACTAACTTCAGTGCACGCTCTTTCATTACTCCTCAGGGGTGAAATCGACAGTAAATATATTTACCTGTATGTTAGCAATAGCCACTGGATTTGAGTAGTTAGTACCATTGTGAATAATTAAGGATGGATGCTCAGTATTATCTGTGGTTGTCCTTTTTCTTCTATAGCAAGTCTGAGTTCATGGTAGGATTTTTTTTTGTAATGCCCTACTTTAGTTTCAAATCTAGTTATCTGAGGATCTCCTTAATGTTGGGATATTATAAATATCTACATTCAGAGCTATAATTTTCCATACGCATGCGAGTGCGTATGTGTGTGTGTGGGGGGGCTGTGTTTCATAGTTATGGCATGGGTAGATGATGGAGACATGCAATTATCAACAGGCTTTTCTGGCACTAAATCATGAGCACACAGCCTTTTTGAGAAGTTATTTGTTTTTTAGAATTAAATGTTACAAGTTCTATGCAATCCAAAGAAGTTCAACAGACACATCAAAGCTTTCCTTCAGGAAACTTTGTAAATGGGAATGACTGAGCAATTAATTGATTTAGCCAGCTAAAATCTGGAAGAGGCATATTCTGTGGACTTTGGTGAGTAAAATGATATTCTAAATCTCCTTCAGAATCATCAGGACTTAAACAAGGCAAATGATAACTGTCTAGATATAATGGTGAGAACATGGTAGCATGTACAGGTTATATACATGGTTACAGTGTACTGGAGTAACATCGGGATAGATGTACGCATGAAAAATAATATCTGGTTGTATGTACAAAACTGAAATTTCTAGCCATAGACTTGCAGTCCAGAGTGCATGTACAGTGAAGTTATATGGTTTACACATTGAGAAAAGTTCCAAAAGTAGAACACAGCGATATGGGTACAAACTGATCTTCAGATTCTGACCTGGTGATGTGTGCTTCAACATTCCCCTCAAGTTCTAGTCCATCGAGCTGCTCAAAGAAACATACAAATTGATATTAGGAATACATTGTTATTATGTAACACAAGCCTAGGAAAGGGCATCTTCTCCCTTTGTTTGTGTCAGTTTTTCTGAATATTCTGGATTCAAATATACCATATCCTTGCGATCATGTTGTGGCTGATGATGGTGTGAGAATGACTCTTTCACTTACCCTTTTAACAAATGAATCAGTTAAATTTAAAATTAAAACAGACAGTTACACTTTGTCTATTTACTAGCTATAAACTCTTTACATACTGCATGCTTTACAGAGGCAAATGGGATTGCAGTTTTGAGGCGAGGACGTTGTATAAATGGAAGTCGTTAATGAACTGTATGAAGTTAGCAACACTGACATAAGAGATTGATTTTGGTGCAAAGGTAGGTATCACTACAGTTTCATCCACAGGATTTTTGCACTTGGTAAGGAAGGATATTTTTAAAAGGCAGATCACATGCAATAAAGCAGGTGAGTAAAATCAAAGAATTTACAGTACAACTACTAAATTCATAATTCTTGTATCACTGACTGATCTTCAGTATAAAAGGACAATATTAATTCTCATTTGGGATGCAAATCCATGAGCTCCAGCATATCATGGCAGTGTCACTGCTGCTGGACTAACAGGACTCCCTAGCAGATAAGAGTTGAGTTTTCTCTTATGAGCCAGGTCTGTTTGTTTGTTTGGTTGTTTGTAATTGGATTCTGACTCCGGGATGGCAGAACTTTAACTCTCAGCTGAGTAGGTGTGGAAATGGGACATATGTCCACAGTTTAGCTTTAGCAATGCGCGTGTAATAATTGTAAGCTACATCCCTTTGGCTCAGGGTACCCACCATTTGTAGTGGTCTTTTCTCCTTTCTTCACCTGCTGCATTAACTACTCTAAGACTGGCAGTTGCTTTATCTTTTCTGTTCCTTTAAAGGTGTACAAATAATTCAGAGATTAACAATGTAATGGAATGTCTTGGGCAATAACGTACAGTTACTCATTTGAATTGTTTTATTATGTAACTTGGGGGTGCATCCTGTCAGGTGTCCCTTGATATTCCTTCTGGTTAAAAATCTTTTTTCAAGTATAATATAGTAACATTAATTTTTCCTTCTTTGTTTATCACATTGGTATATATTTTTGACCCGTCAATGTTGTGTGGTATAATCTGGAAAGATAACTTTATTAAATAACCACAAAGTTTAAAAATGAATGAATTAAATTATATAGCTTTCAACACATGCACTATGTTTGAATTGTTGATGAGCTGTCACTGTAAGAGCAGCATTTACTGATGTTAAGTTGTCTATCTCGCCTTCATTCTTGCTGGATGGGTTCGGAGCCGACCTCGGCTCCGACTCGGCCACTCTAAAAGCTCGAGAGTTGGTTCCACTGGCTCGAGGCTCCCCTTATATCTCACAATGCTAGGCGTGAATTACCTCAGATCTCGTTTGCCGCTACAGCGATCGAGGTGTTTGGTTTCTACCGGCTTCAGGTGAGTTATTGTAGAATAAAGTATAGTCTACTTAAACCCCTTTAATTTAATTCATTGTTGTTATTTCCCTTAGTTTAGTGGATTCAGACCCCCTTTTCTCCTGTTTTCCACTCTTTCTTCCACAAAGAACTTATTGTTCTTCCCTCAGGCCTTTGGGCCTTTCCATCCCCTTAGGGAGTGTTTGTGTTTCTTGTTAGGAACCAAAACTTGGGATAGTATAATTTTTAGTTATTTTTTGAAATTTAGTTTGTGTAAAGTGTAATCAGTGTGCTTGAGTGTGTGTTTGGTTACACTTTCCTTTACAATGTCTAAGGATTCAAAGGTCTCAGGCTTCAAGAAGTGTGACTCGTGCTGTCAGAAAATGTCTCTGACAGACGGTCACACTTCTTGTGTACTGCCTGGGACCTTTACCTGCAGGACTCTTGTGCTGTATGCCATGGCTTCAGCCCTAGAGTCCTGCAGGAAAGAAAAAACAAACTCATACTAAGAGGTTTGCTTAAGCCTGAAGGTTCCCTTACTGCTACCTCGGGAAAACCTTCCAAGGCTTCTAAGTCCTCGACTCCAGCTTCTGAGTCGAGGCCTATGGTTTCGAAAGCTACTGCTACATCGGCTCCGGCTGGAGCCGATGAGTCTTTGACTACAGCTTCTGTGGTTCCCTCGGCTCCGGCTGGAGCCGAGGTATTGGAAATTCCTGGGTCGGCTCCGATCAGACCATTGGAGCCGACCTCTAGAAAGAGGTCTAGGTCACCATCCCTTGGCTCCATTCATTCGGTTCCAGCGTCTCCCTTGCTGTCTGAACGGAGCCATAGATCTCACTCCTCTAGATCATCGAGGCTCTCGGATCATGACCTTCAGAGGGTAGTGAGTTGACTTCTAAAGTCCGAGGCACTGGCCCAAATGCTTCAGAGCCTGACTCATCAGTCGATGCTTCAACCTATTCCTCAAAATATTCCTCCTCCGACTCCTTTGAGCTCGGAGCCGGGGCATCTCGGAACCGAGACTGTGGTAGCGTCGGAGCCGATACAATTGTCTTCGGTTCCGTCGGCTCCGATTTCTTCCTTTGAAGAATCTCGGCGCCGGACTTCCCTCGTCGGCTCCGAGGGGGTGAGTGGCATCAGACCCTTGTCCGACCCCGCTCTCCCTCTTGGTGCTCCGACATCGGCCTTGGAGCCATCTCTGTCGGTGCCGAGGGAGGTTCTCAGCTTCTCGGAGCGGGGACCTCTGGCTCTGCCTGACAGGGGTGCGTTCGAGGTCATGCGGAGTGTGTTGGAACCTGGTTCAACTCCACAGTCGGCTCCTTCCGCCCCTCCCTCTTCGGTGCCTCAGGTGATGTCTACTCTCTCCCTCATCCCTGACCGCAGAGAGCCAACTCTTCAAGAATCCCCTGTGGGGATTTCATCCTCTTCCGAGGCCTCTCCTGATTTGGCAGGGGAGCCCCCTAGGAAGAGAAAGTGTAAGAGGAAACACATAGACTCACCTGAGTCTGTCACCTCTGACACAGATTTAGAGGATTCCGAGGGTTCCCCCCGTTCCCCTTCTGAAGATGTCTCCTTCGCAGACATTCTAGAGATTCTTAAACAGAGGGGAAATTGGCCAGCCCTTAACCCTTCGGAGGATGAATCTGTGTATCTTGAGGCGTTTGGCTCTCGCCCTTCCACCTCCTGGGTGTCCCCCCCCTTTGACCCCCTCATGCAGGTGGTAGCAAAGAAGGCCTGGACGGCTCCTGACTCAGTGGACCCCACCCCCAGGAGACCTTCAAAGTTTATAACAGCACCGACTGATAAACAATTTCTGACCAAAGGAGTTACTGTGGATGCTATGGTGGTAGCTGCTGCCACCAAGAAGGAACTAGCTGATCCTTCAGTGCCTGTCCATCCCCCTAATAAGGAATCTAGGTCTATGGACAGGTACGGGAAGCGGATGTTTTCGTCAGCGACCTTTGCTATGCGTTCGCTGAACTACCTATGCCATTTCACTCGTCTCCAAAGAGACTTGATCAAGGAAGCGAGTGAGATGTTGAAGGATCCTACGGCTGCGGGTTTTCAGGACAAGATGAACACCCAGCTGGCTACCCTGAATTCTATAGCTAACTCCTCCATGCGCCTCCTTTCATATGCGGCTGATGGAGCGAGCAGAGCCGCAGGGACAGGTGTCGCTTTACGGCATGCCTGGATGTGACTATGCAATTTTGCGGACCCCTTTAAAACGTCTTTCACTAATTCCCCGTTTGATGGATCATCTCTCTTTGGTCCTCAAGTGAAAGAAACCTTGACTAGGTGCGAGACGGATGGCAAAACTCTGTCTGCCGTCGGAGTCCGTTTTTCTACTCCTTCTAGACCTTACCCCAAAGGCCAGAAAAGTGGGAAAATGTGGTTCCGCAAACAATCTCAAGGGAATTTGCCTGACGCACAGAGTTGGTTCCCCTCCAGAGGCAGAGGAGGGAACAATAATAGTAGACGTCACCCCAGAGGCAGAGGGGGTCCGCAGAACCAGGGCAATCGAGAAACTTTTTCCGATAAGCCCTTCCAGCATCCCTGAGGAGTTGCCCGACTGTCCACCTTCGGAGGCAGTCGGGGGAAGATTGTCAGTGTACCCAGAAGCCTGGCTATCCCTAGCTCAAGACAAGTGGGTACAGTCCATCATTTCCGAAGGCTATTCCATTCCCTTTGTTCGCATTCCAAACCAATCAAAAAAATCCCTTCCAGATGTTCTACCTGCTCAAAGGGATCTTGCAGCTTTGGAAATTTCAAAGCTGCTTGCAAAAAGAGCAATTCAGCCAGTTCCAGCAGACCAGCAAGGATCCGGAATCTACTCCAGGTTCTTTTTAGTTCCAAAGAAAACAGGGGACTGGAGACCAATTTTGGATCTCAGTATCTTGAACAAGTCTGTCAAGAAAACAAGATTTCGGATGGTCACACTACAGTCCATCCTTCCCCTATTGGGAAAGGAAAACTGGATGTGCTCTATAGACCTTCAGGATGCGTACTATCATATAAAAATGAACAGACGCTCCAGAAGATTCCTCTGCTTCAGGCTGGGAACCAGTCACTTTCAATTCAAAGCCCTGCCCTTTGGACTCACCACTGCCCCCCGGGTGTTTACCAAATGCATGGCAGTGGTAGCTTCTCACCTGAGACATCAAGGATTCCAGGTGTTTCCATATTTGGACGACTGGCTCCTCACAGCTCCCACCAAGCATCTTCTTCTAGTGGCCAGAGACTACACCTTTCGCATTTGTCAAAAGCTAGGCATATCAATAAATTGCGAAAAGTCTGTTTTGTCGCCTTGTCATGCTATTACCTTCATAGGCGCAAACCTAGACACAGTCAACATGTCTGCGAGACTAACAGATCAGAGAATAACAGACATACGCAAACTGGTCTCTCTTCTCTTCAACAGCAACAAAGTCAAAGCCAGGTTAGTTCTGAAAGTATTGGGGATTATGGCGGCTGCTATCCCTCTACTTCTATTAGCCAGATTCCACATGAGAATCCTTCAATGGATGCTCTTTACACAATGGTCATACCAGCAACTTCCGATGTCCCACACCATTATGATTACGCAAACATGCAAGAATCATCTTCTGTGGTGGATGTCTTCCCCTCAGCTCTTCCTGGGAAGACCCTTTGTTCCCTCCCCTCCGGTTGCTACTCTGACAACAGACGCCTCCCTGATCGGGTGGGGGGGCATTATCAGGGCAGAACTGTCCAGGGCATATGGCAACCAGACGAATGCCACTTGCATATAAATGTTATAGAGATGAGAGCAGTGCTTTTAGCATTGCAAGCCCTTCAAGACTCTCTCCCCTTGGGAACGATAGCAATCCAGATGGACAATATGTCTGTAGTGTGGTATATCAACAAACAAGGCGGAACCAGGTCCTATCCCCTATGTCGAGAAGCAGTCAGACTGTGGCAATGGGTGATTTCTTCTCAGCGGTTTCTGATAGCAATGCATATCCCCGGGAAGTCCAATCAAATCGCGGACAAGTTGAGCAGAGCTATCCTCATGCCTCACGAGTGGTCTCTGAAAGATTCTATTGTGGAAAAAATTTTTCTCAAGTGGGGTCAGCCTTGCTGCAAACTTTTTGCTACTCCCCAAAACAGCAAGTGCAAAGATTATTTCACCCTCTTCCCCTTACCAGGCCAGCCCAGCAGAGACGCTCTAGTCCAAGTTTGTCCCCGGGGACTTCTGTATGCATTCCCTTCCTTTCCACTAATCTCTCAAGTGATACAGAAAGCTATCGCTCAGAAGGCCTCATTGATCCTCATTGCTCCTTACTGGCCTCGACAGGTTTGGTTCCCCTTTCTACATCAATTTCTGTTGGAGCAACCCTGGCATCTGGACCTAGTTCCAGATCTTTTGATCCATCAGTCGGGTCAGTTTCATCGCTCCCTAACATCTCTGAACCTCACTGCTTGGTTCCTCCAGTTCCTACCTTAGCCAGGCTTCCTCAAATATCTCACACTGTTCGAGATATTTTAATAGCTTCACATAAATCTTCCACTAGAAAAATTTATCTTAGTAAGTGGAAACGTTTTGCCTATTGGGCTCAAGGAAGGGACTTAGATCCTTTCACTGCTCCCATCCAAATGGTTCTTGATTTTCTATCTGAACTCTTTCATGCAGGTTCATCTCCTTCTACTCTCAAAGTTCAATTGGCAGCTATATCTAACTTTCATGTAGGCATTTCAGAGTCTGCCATCATGTCCCACAAGCTTTGCAAAGCCTTTTTGAAGGGAGTTTTTCTACTCAGACCTCCTATAAGAAATCCTCCTCCTTCGTGGGACCTTAATTTAGTTCTCAGTTCTTTGATTCTCCCCCCTTTCGAACCTGCAGCTTCCTGTTCATTAAAATTGCTATCATGGAAGACTCTCTTTCTAGTAGCTATTACTTCAGCTAGAAGAGTTTCAGAACTTCATGCACTCAGCTGTCGACCACCATATCTGTTGTTCCATAAAGACAGGGTATGCTTACGAACCAACCCGTCCTTTTTACCTAAAGTAGCCTCTCGCCAAACCTAAATCAAAGCATTGACCTCCCTGTGTTTTTTCCAGAATATTCTAATAGGTCTGAACAAAAATTGCATTGGCTAGATGTTCATCGTCAGTTAAGGTACTATTTGGATAGGACCAAACAATTCAGAAAAACTGACCAGCTGTTTGTCTCTTATGCAGAAGGCAGAAAGGGACTTTCTGTTTCCAAGGTCTCACTATCTAGATGGCTAACATCTCTGATTTCCATTGTTTATGAAATTAGACACCAAAAGCTGCCTAACAAACCTAAGGCCCACTCCACCAGAGCTTTGGCTACTTCTATAGCCTTCCAAGACAGACTGCCTATTGACACCATTTGTGCAGCGGCTACTTGGGCTACTCCTCACACTTTCATTTCACATTATAAGTTGGATTTAGCTTCTAGACATAGAGCTAACTTTGGTACCACTGTTCTCAAGAGTCTGTTCCATTAGGCCACCCGGGACAAGGTGCTAGGGACGCGGTCCCATCCAGCAAGAATGAAGGCGAGATAGACAACTTAACATATAGAAGTTATGTTCTTACCATAACGTTCCATGTTAGTTGTCTTCTTCTCGCCTTCTTTCTTGGCCCCACCCTCCTTCCCCCTGGCCTGGACAGACCTAGAGGAGTTTGATTGTGACCTCTCTTTCTACCACCTCTTTTGCTATAGATATATGCTCTGCTGTGCATATTTTCCTAGATCAGGCTTCAAGTCACCTTTCCTCTTACCCTTTGTTTATAGAGGTGGACTCTCTTTTTCCAGTATTTCTGGTTTTATTATTAGCTGGGCCTAGCTCACAAACGAGATCTGAGGTAATTCACGCCTAGCATTGTGGGATATAAGGGGAGCCTCGAGCCGGTGGAACCAACTCTCGAGCTTTTAGAGTGGCCGAGTCGGAGCCGAGGTCGGCTCCGAACCCATCCAGCAAGAAAGAAGGCGAGAAGAAGACAACTAACATGGAACATTATGGTAAGAACATAACTTCTATTTTTTAGTGGTGTCTGAATTATAACAAGTTACTCTGAAAGAAAAACATGGAACATTTCATTATCAAAAGGAGAAGGGGTAGGAACATGGGTATGACATTTGGCCTGTTTTTACCTCTTCCAAGCCCAGCAGCATTAACATTTTGGGGGTTGGAGCCAAAACTGATGACTGAACAGTCAGCATATTGAGAGTATTCCATTCTTTCATCCAGGCAGAAGTCTAAATATTTAATGGCTAATAGTTCATTAAGTTTCTTTGTCATGGAGTAAAGTTTGTCTAGTGAAGATGTCCCTTTCCCAGTTGAATTGATATAACTTGGAAATAATGTAATGAGTGAAAAGGACATAAAAAGGAGAGGCTATTTAAACATTATATAAATATTGCTTGCAGATTTATAGTGGAAATTTAGACAAGTTCCTTTTTCTTCAACTTTTTCTTCTTTTCCTGTGTTTTCCAGCCATTTATCTCAGCCAATCTTTTCGATGTGCTGTTGCTCCAGTCCATTTCTTCAGATCGCTCTATTAACTTTTTTTGCTTTTAAAAAGGAAAGCACAGTGTCTAGGTCTTCAAAAGTGTTAATTTCATCATGTAGAAATATTTTTAGTCTAACTGTTAAAAGCAGATGGACTTTAATTTGCTTTGTCTTAAGTTCCTTGATAATGGACAAACATTATTTTCTTTTGGAACAGTAGGAGAATAGTCATTATCAAATCTAATTATTTCCCCATCAAGTTTGATGGAAGATTTTGCCTATGCTGTTTTAAGGATCAGTTTTTTTTCAAGAGATGAAAAAAATCTTACAATTACAGATCTTGGTGTGGAGCTTTTATCAGAAGGAGGCAGTGTGAGAGATCTGTGTGCTCTCTCAATTCCATAGGACATAGCTTCACTCAAATCAAGTATATTAGGGAGCCAGGATGTCAAGAAGTTTAACATGGTATTCCCTTCAATTTTCACTCCAAAGATCCTTTAATTATTTCTTCGTGGTCTGTTCTCTAGGTCATATAGTTTGGCCATCAGGGGTGTATTTTATTTTAATAAAAATTCTGTATTGTGTTCATCTTCTCTTTTTTCCACATCATTTAAGGATTCTTCCATTCCAGTAATTTGAAGTTTTTGTTGAGTGAGTGTCTATTGAACTAATTCCATTTGTTTGGTGCATCTGTCCATATAGTTTTCAAACTTACTATCCATTTTCAGCGATAACTCCTATATATTGATTAGATGTATTTGAAACTCCTTCGTCAATGCAGTTTCATGAGAGTTAATTTTACTGTGACTCATCTTGCTTGAATGAGGTAAATTCTTCCAAATAACTTTTTGACAGGAAAATATAAGTATTTCTAAATAAAATGTATATATAATCGAAGAGAATAATTTGGATTATTAACTTTTTATGAAGAAAACAAAAAACAATAACACAGGAATAAAATTTCCTGTCAGGAATATATCAAAAACAGCAGAGCTGAAGAGTTCTTCTTCTATCTCTTCAGCATCCTGGCCACGGCCCCTCAGGATGTGCCTTTCCAAAGTTTTCTAAAAGTATTAAAAGCTAAATTGTCTTGCTGGTAAGGACAATTAGCCTCTTTTTCTTTATTCAGATCTCCAGCAACTGAAAGGCTTTTTGCTGCTTTAGCTGGTTCTTAGAAGAGCTGTAATGCATAATATGAGGATTGTGTTCTTCTTCTTTCTGAGATTTTACATATGCCTTGTTTTGTACTACTATTACTGTAATTTGTATATATGGCACTTTCTCCTTAGGCCTCCATTGTAAAGGGGTTCACACCCAGACAGACATTTCAACGTAAACGAAATCAAAAATACATTCTGTTATTAGATGAGCCTTGTAATTTCATAAAATCTTTGAAATATCAAGGTATTATTTATAAAGATATTGCTGTAAAAATGGGCTGTTTTGTGTTTTGTTTTATAACAGAATCATAGAGCTTTTCTAATGAATGCCTTAAATGAAGTGTCAGATTAATTTTGAAATGTTTTCAAATTTCTTACTATAGTTATACTCTATGTATCTGATTACAAAAGTCAATCATGGAAAATGTGATGTGAAAATCATTCAACGGCTGCAAAATAATAAAGCATCAGGCCTGGGCAGTTATGCTACAGATTTTTACAAGAATTGTACAATAAAATGATTAAGATTCTGTTGAAGACACAACTGCTTGATATACAATATTATGAATCAATCTAAAATTGTGATTATATGTAATCCAAATAAGCTAAATACATATATGTTAAACCTTTCTACAAATATAGGCATATATAAAAAATAAATATTAACTTAAAAGTAGATATAGCCACATCATTTTCAAATTCTTATCAGTCTAGTTTGATCTCTTTTAGAAAGATTAGTTATCAAGTACTTATAATTGAATCCTTGTTTCTTCTGAGGAAAAAATGATCTGTTTTTATATAATTTTTAAAGTGTGCAACAGCAGTTAAATATTCCTTTTAATTTATAATACTGGACAAATTTTGCTTTTCTGATCTTTTTATTAACAATATTAAACTATTATATTCTAGTCCTTAACTCATTTATATGTATAATAATTCTATTTCTTATCCAGTCTATATTAAAAAATAAACTCAACAAGGTCATCCGCTTTTCCATTATTACTAATTTTATATACTGTATAGTATTATTCATCTAATTAAACATTTAATTTCTAAATTGCTTCCTATTATGACTTCATTTACAACTTTTTGCAGATAATTTGAATATATATCTATATTATCCATTTTAGGTCATTCATGCAAAGCAAATGTCATATAATTGCATTATAGCCAGCTCTGTTGTTATAAAGGGATAAAGCCCTATGGGTCCAGGTGACCTGAGTTCAAGTAGTTCTTGGAAGGCAGCTGGAGTTATTAGAGGAGGGAAGGAGTGAAAAAGGCTGTGCTTTGGCTGGGGCACATGCCCAGTGACATACGAGGTGCACCAGTTTGCAAGTGTACATCAGAGACACATGTGTAATGTGCCACTTCTAGAACATGGTCCCATTTGCAGCTTAAGTTACTTGCAGATGTGAGTAACAGCCTGCATTGCCCACTTCATGGCATCCTTGAGCAGTTACTGGGCATGCACAAGGAGGCTGGGACTAAGAAGAAAAAAAGTCTGTCTACATAAATAATGGCTCCACTCCTGGTTTACCTCTTCCTTATCCATTGAATGTATGAGCCTCAAAGCTCCTGCCAGCAGAGCAAGTAGATCATTAGAACTGCCGATGGGGGAGCTGATAATAAGGAGAGGTTGGAGCAGAAAAAGATGCCAGAAAAATTAATAAATAACAGTATTGTAAGAATTCTAGTTATTGATTAAACTTGGACAAGCGAATCTTATTTCATCTCTTTTGAGAGAGCTTATATCTATACATCTATATCTATAACTATATATATATATATATATATATATATATATATATATATATATATATATATATATATATATATATATATGCATATAAAAAGCTAGAAGATAGATGTATTAGCAAACATACATACACTATATAAGGATTGTATCCAGATGGCGAAAAGTTTAATAGTTGAACATATGTAATACCAGAAGAAGCAATTTAATAGTCATAAATCACAATTTTATTTTAGATGCTTATCCTGGTTCAAAAATGAGTCATTGATATTTCTTTTTCAGTAGTATATCAAGGAGAGAAGCTCCCACAAGACACTGGGTAGTCAGAATTTGCCCTTCACCTGCTTTTGTGAGATCTCAAAACTGGTAAATAGAAGAAGCAAAGGTTAAGGGGGTATGAGGCTTGCCCTGTGAAAAGCAATTTATAGCAGTTTAGTCAGTTATTTTCAGTAATCTGAGTTTCAGTCTTTGTAGAGCAGTGATATTGCATTTTGTCATTTGCTTGTCTATCTGAAATACCTTATATAGCTTTATTTAGAAAGAGAAAGTTTATAATGATTTATCTAAGATATGTTTCATATAATCACAAATCATCTAAAAATTTGTCTTAGTCACATTTAATCTAAAACACATTTAGCTGAACCAAATTACATCTAAACTTCATTCATATAAAGCAAATACTTCTCTATAACATCTTTTTTGCAAGGGTGAGCAAGCTGTTCTGTACCCCCACATCCCCATTGGTTAAATATACTAACTACACAGGTGCACAATCACAGATGAGAGAACTCCTCACGCAATGAATCACAGCAGGTGCACAAACACAAACGTTTACAGACAGAGATATAATATAACAGTGAGTATTAAAAAGGCATATATAGTGATAAACATTAATTTGCAATTTAATTTCTATGTTCAAAACTCTTACCACCAGTCATTTTCTATAGCCAAACACACTATTCTCTTATCAAATGTCATTCAGTCATCGCTCAGTTTTAAACCCACAACTATTTTCCTAGGTGATTTAAACTATCCAACTATAGACTGTGAAATCTACATCACCACTAGTGTACAAGCACAGAGATTCCTGAAGTTTGTCAATATAAATTCCCTAAAACAATTAGTCAGAGTACCCACTAGTGGGAATAACAGCTCGGATTTTGTCTTTCCTAATATGGGGAGCATCTTTTACTATCCCTTGCACATATTCATCACTTGTTAGGTCTGACCAAAAAGCAGTCTCCTTTGAAATAAAACTGAAACCAGAGATCCCTTCCAGTCAAGGTACTTTTAGAAATATCTTTACAACAAACAATTAACTCCTATGTGATTCACTGCCAAGCTTCATATCCCTGCCATACCCAGTTAACTCCACTGAATAAGGAGAAATGTACACCACTACACTATATCAGCATGGAAACAGCTGTATAGACACAGCTGTACCCCTTAGGAACAAGAACAGGGCAAACCCCAGAAACAACTCCACGTGGTGGATCCATGATATCAACAAGCTTTATAATAAAAGGAACATAAGTTTGACCCAAAGTAAGAAAGGCAATTCACAGAATGTTAGAGTCCTTGTCACTGAAATACACAGATTACTCATGAGCTTAATAAAATCCACCAAGTCCAAGGTTGAGGCTAAAATAGTTACCCAAGCCAGAGACAATCACAAGGCATTTTTAGTTATGCTTATAATCTCAAAAGCACAAAACAACACTGCACTGAGCTGATTGTGAACAATGTCACTTATATTGAGGCTGAAGATACAGAAAGCCTATACTGGACAATAAATAAGCTGTAATTTTACCCGTCTCTTCCCCCCATCTGTCCCTCAAGATATACCGGAAACTGTCGTGCCTCCAGCTATCTCACAAGACCAACTCCTAAAAGTGCTATCAAAAGCTAAAAATACTGCATCAGTGGGTCCTTAAAATATCCTTGGATGCACCTTAAATAGCATGAGGCATAATTTAGCTAGCTCCTTCACAACACTATTCAATCTCAGCCTCCTTACAGGTTTTGTACCACTCAAATGGAGAATGGCTGTAGTCATTCCCATCCATAAGGGGGCAACCTTCACTTACCCAGGCAATTACAGACCAATAAGTCTGACTAACCTCATATGCAAAGTTATGGAAAGACTTACCATGGAATTAATGAGGACATAGGGAGCCTCCAAATACTGAAACCATCTCAATTGAGATTTGTTAAGGGCAGACCATACTTACGCAACCTGGTAGATTTTTTTGAAAAGGCCACCAAAGCAATGGATGAAGGCATAATAGTATACACCACATACCTTGACCTAGCCAAAGTATTTGACACAATTACCCACCACTGGAATCCTCCAGGATTTTGTCCAGGGACCTCTCCTGTTTGGCATTTACTTTTCTGAAGTAAAAGACAATGCCAAAGGTTTCCGTCTGACTGTGTTTGCAGATAACTGCTATCTAGGAGCAGTCATAAAATCCCCACATGATGTAGCCTTCCCGCAAGAACGATCGTCTCAAATAAATAATTGGTGCAAAAATCATGGACTGAAACTAAATGCAAAAAATGCATTATTTTATCCTTTGAGAAGTCATCTACTCCAGGGAGTGAACACATTGACAATACACTCATAAGAGTTGAGCCAGTTGTTTGGGATTTGGGAACTTATGTGAACAGTGACCTAACTTTTGATGAACATGTACCTATTGTTATAAGAAAGTCCTTCTATACTGCACAGCTTAGAAACAAAGGGATTTTGTCTAGATCTAGGGATGTCATTGTCCCCCTTTACTCAGCTGCCATTAGGCCAGTCATTGAATATAATGCCACCTTCAATAAATCGAAACTGGATTTTATATTGCTGTTGTTGTCTGAGTTTTTATGGAACCAGAAGACGCTACACATCGTAGCTAGTACTCTCACTATTTTTCTTCCATAATGCCACCTTTGGTATATATATCTGTCCAGACACATGCAAGAACTGGAACTCTCACAGTAACAGCTTACTAAAATGATACAATGCCTAAGCAGTATGTCCTACGTGGACCGACTCAGTGCCCTGTCACTATACTTGGTATCCTACAGGCCGGTAAGAGGTGACCTACAAGGCATCCTCCAACCCATCACTGATGGATTTATCACACATCAGCAAGTCAAATGGCATAGGAAATACTTGGTCTAGTGATGTAAACCTCTCCTGCAACATTAATATAATGGTTTGGATGGACAGGTATATCTCTCAGAAGATACCACTACCTAACTACATAAAACAAACTTCATCTCTTTCCATTTTCAAGCACAACATAGATTTATGGATGGGAAACAGAAAATTTCCCCCAGAGCTGCCCCCTGTACTACTGATGGACAGAGGTAGCTTCTAAATGCTTTATCACATACATGGGTCCCCTCAGATTATCTATGGTATGATCCCAGTTATCCTCAATAGGGATAATATAAAATTATCGATCATGGGACTGGTAAGCCCAATCTTTAACCCAATGGCAAAGGCAACTTCAGGCACAAAAAAGGAAAAATTGTCTAGGCTTAAAATGACCCACAAAGCTAGCTAGTCGAGTACTTACTAATGAACATATAATCCTGTAAGATATAATGAATCCTATGATGAGTCCTGTTGCCAGTCGATACAGATTTTATTACGACAGATGAAGCTAACATTGTTCTTGCTGTGCTTGCCATTTTTTGCAAATAAAGTTCTTGTTTACTTAAAATGTTGTTGTATCCTAATTAGATACCCAAAGCAGCCCATCATGACATCGTATCAGAAGTGGGATTGTTTTTTTAAAGGAATACCAAAAATGATATTTCGGGTAATAAATTCTAACCATCAGAGTAAGCTGTTTTACTGAAAATAACTGAATTTTCATAAAATATAGTCAGATTTGTTCCACCAGAATCTCATTTTGTGAAGCCATTTTTCCTAGCCCTGATAGGGTCAGTTGTTTTTCAAACAACAATACAATTGGATAGAGAAATTAAAGAAATCCAGGTAAAACATTCTTTATTTGCTACAGCCAAAGAAAGGGAAGCGATATTTAGTTTTCATTTTCTGAGAATCAAAGAGTTATCTATGAGTTAGTAGTAAGGCTATTTAATGAACATTTTAGCTACCTTAGCACATTTGATACATATTATTTCAAAATTAACAAAAATTTCTCGATAAATAACAGCTGTCAGCTGTAATAGGATAAAGGCTTAACTATGTCTTAGGTGCCCTGAGTTCAGTTACTGCCCATGGCACCTACTGGAGCTGGTGGAGAGATAGAAGAATTGATTCATTATGCGTCCTTCTGTTTTGTTGGAGGGTGTATGTCTGGTTGCTCCATCGCTTATCAGAGGCTCGTTAAAGACTGGAGGTTTTAAAAGCACACAAGCCTTGAAGCCAGCAAGGCAATCTTGAGGGATTTTATTGCTTGCAAAAGACAGCGCACAGCCTTGATGTTTAAATTGCACACTGAATGCTGGGGCAACTTACTGGACATAAGAAATGTGATAATGGACTGCAATACAACTTTCCTCTTGGATTACACTGCTACTTCCCACTGGTCAGCTATTGCCCTGATTGGGATAAATGGGCTTTAGCAATCTCAGCTCTCTGGGAATAAACAGGTTTATAGTGCAATCAAGGGGGTTGGATCAATAGTCACAGGGGAGGAGAAATAAGAACACAAAAAGCTGTCAATAAGTAGCAGTTGTGTGTTATGTCAAATACGTTCTGCATTTTTCTTTCAGTTGCATTTGATTGCTAATTGGTATAATAAGCAATGTATGATTCATAGGCAGGTCATATTTTTTTAAAGGAAATTTCTTGAGCATTATTGTCAAAGAAAATTGTTTAATCGTGGAACATATCTAATAATAGTGCTGGTGTAATACTTTTTTTTCTTTTTTTTACATATATAGTCTCATTTTTAGCTTAGGGCAGTCTTCCATGTGTAACAGAGTAAGTATCACATGTCCAAAAAGCACTGTGCAGATATTACATCTGGGTCTACAACTATTCAGCATGCTTGTAGAAAACATATAACTACCCTTGCCTTTTCTTTTTATCCTTCAGATATAAATGGGTGTAGTGTAACTGATTAAGATTTTAATACTTCAGTTAATATATCAGCTGAAAACACTGCTAAAACTCCCAGAAAATCTTATCAGTATCATTAGATGAGTTGTCAAGAGAAACTTTATCCGTATGTGCAAGACTTAGAATCGGCAGCAAATGGGGTGTACAAGGACGCTACGATAAAAAGCAAACATTCCATTTATCTTTTTAATAGATAACCTTCTGTTCACCAACTACAGCTTTCCTAAAAACACCTGTAATGAATATGCAACAGATACTGAAAGTATTCACTGCACAGTGTCTTGCTACGTTTAACAAAGATGCTGATTTAACAGATGATGAGCAGGTCTGTAATAAGCAGTCCCAGGCTGAAAGTCAGCTACTGCAAAATGATGATCTGACAAGAAGCTAAACGGACAGAGAGAGGCCGTATTCAGCATGTTTCCTGTTGATATGTGGTTGAGGAGGGGAGGCTATGGCCACAAGGACTGGCAGGAGGAAGAGAAGGAAAAACAACTTCATTTTGCAGCATTTGGGTTGTTGCCGTGTGGCAGTGTAGCTAATGAAGCAGTGTTTCCATTTGACGGATCACATCTGTTGCCAGTCGCCTTCCCCTGCCAGCATCCCAGAAGCACAAATGCTGATAGCAGCCATTCAGCATCCTATGATGCAGCTGTCTCACAATGTCACCACATGGGCTCAGGTTCTTGTCAGGTGAGTAATGCATGCAACAGCTCATTGGAAACCCAATCCTGTCAAATAAAATCAGCATCCTAGGAAACAAACAAACAAATAAAAATGCAATGAGCATTAGCAAGTTTGACTTTACTATAGTCATCTTACCTAAGTGTGCAAATGCCAGGCACACACACACACACACACACACACACACACACACACACACACACACACACACACACACACACACACACAGACATTCACACACAAGCAAACATGCGCGTGTGCGCGCACACACACACACACACACACACACACACACACACACACACACACACACACACACACGTGCACACACACACACACACACACACACACACACACACACACACAAACAAACAAAAGGATACAAGATTATACCTTATGTGCTATATCGTTAAACTTCCTTTCATTGCTAATTATTTAACACAGAATTTGCATATTTGTCATTATGTCAAGCATAGTTGTTATAGGCATTTATCCATCTGAGGAAACAAAGATGTTTTAGAGTTGTGTGTGCTGTAAGTATGACAAACATCTATTAAAGGTAAAGCATATTTCTGTTATGTCTTTTGTATATTACAACTGTCCATGAGCAGTTTTTGCTTGTTTTAAAACCTTATCTAACTCTAATTCATTTACCTGGATGATTAAATGTCGAGCAATATCTATGCTTTCTCTCTCTCTCTCTTTTGTTTTGTGTTTGTTGGGTATTATCTCTTAGCATCAAGTTGCACAGCATTTCTTTATAGTTTCTGACAGGGTGGCTGTCAAGCTGATTAATATTTAAAAGTATCTGAATATTAAAAATCCCCTTGTGCTGTAAATAAATGTAAGGCATGTCCATTCTCTCAGGCATTCCACTTCCATATAATTAGCTTCATCACCGAGCATTTCCGGGTGGGCAAAGTAAGCATAATACTGTGGACAACATATCTTATTTTAATTATAAATGCCATGCATGTCCCCTTTCATTCACTGTGACTTATGTTGCCAGCCTGGACATGTCATACAATGGTTCATCATATCCTAATTAACACAGCTTGTCAGGTCCAGCAGTTAGCTGAGTAAACAGGATTCTGGCATCTGCTGTTAGGCCCCCATGTGGACTGAACTGTCATCTCTGACAGGGAGTCATACAGGTTTTGGAAGATGGATAGAGAAGAGTTCAGTTCAGAGAAAGTGTACACACCTGTGTTTGATTCCTGGTTTCAGTGTGATAGCAACCATCAAAGGAAAGATTCCTTACAAGGAGAGATAACAGCATTCTGGGCACTCATACATGCAGTTCAGGTGCATCTTTTAAGTCAGTATGAAGCATGTTGATTTCAGTTTCCAATTAAATACAATAATGCTTTTGAAATATGCATTTATTCCTAGAAATGGGCCAAGGAACTGCCTGAAAGTGCTAGTATCATTCCAAGGCTTGAAAACATAGTCAAAGCAGACAGTCGCTTCCTTTTATATCTGCAAAAGTCTTTCTAATTCATTGTGGCTAAGTAAAATATTGCTCTCTTGACTGTATTATGCATGACATGCCAACAAGTAGCATTCCACAGTGATGTTATACAACTTTTTGTTTATTGTTATATCATTTAGAATGTGACCAGACCTTGACATCATAAGCATGAAAACAGAACCACCATTCTGCACTTGTGATGTCAGCCTCATGATTTTATCATTAGGGAATTACCAAGGCTGTCAACTGAAAACCTCTAGGGAGAGTGACAGACACAGAAATGTCTGCTATTGTGCTAAGCATTATCTCCACACTTTCTGGCACAACATTATTATATAGAAGTCTCTTCAATGAGCAAAAGTAGCTAGGAGACACGCTCAAGAACAGATTTAAAAAGAAACTATTTAAAATGTACCATTTCTCCTATACATCTATTTCTCTTTTGCTGTTTCCATAAAATCATATTATATTTTGAACTGTTTTTTCATGCATTGTCTTAAAATGATTTTACCTACTTTGCTGAAGACAATTTTTTCCTTGCCTAAGGCATTTTTGATGCAATTTTTAACATACTTGCTGTTGTAGACATGGATTTGCCCCATTCCTATTATTAATCTGATTACTAAACTTTCAAACTAAAGCAAAGACTGGCTCAGGGCAGAGTAAACTCCTGTAGAGCAGATTGGATGTTCATTAAGTTTAAGCCAGCCATGTGTACACATCTCACATCAATAATAAATTTAGCAATTGTTTTTCTCATACTACAGAAATGATGTAATGTCATACACTGTTGTATGCAGCCATGGGCAACAATGGGTATATGTATTTGGGTCCCAACGTTTGATTATCTATTGCCCTAGGGCAATCTAGACAAAACACGATTCATTGACATCTTACATAGACTAACACGATGTTGGGATGTATAATGTGATATGGATTATGGAGTCTATATCAGTTCACCAAAGTCAGTCTTCGGTGAACACACATTCACCTACCAGTATTCAGCGTAAATCACACCCACAATTTGCTGAATACACCCAGGGCAAAGAAATACTTTTAACCCACCCAAATGGAGGGGGAGCTTTAACCTCCCATGTAGGGGGCTGCACCCCCCCCACCAACTTCATACTATATATACCAACTCCGAGATCAGACTACAGTGGAGAAAAGGGTAAAGTTGTACTGCGGGGCAAGTATTTCCTTGTCTAGGGACTATTCAGTGAATTGTGGAAGTGATTTTTGGTAAATACGTGTCGATGAATGTGTGTTCACTGAAGAATGACTTTGGCAAACTAATATAGACCGGATTATGTGACTGTTGAGGCTAGCATAGCACTATTGTACCATAGTTTGATTATGGCACTCTCAGGTAACATATCCATTTCTGATAGCCATACAAAGGCAAACACAGGGAAATGGGAGAGTGGGCAACAGAGAGTTAAAATGGTGAAGGAAGTTAAGATGTTTGGCTATGAAGAAAGACCCAGACTATTCCACAACTGTGCAATAAAAGAGAGAAGAGAAGAGAAGAGATTTGGATATATGAACCATATGAATTACACTTCTAAGGGGTTAGCAGAAGTGCTGAAGATGAAGAGGGAAAATAAGGCCAGAAGGATCCATGGAAGTCAGTTGAAACATGGATGAGACAAGGCGGGTATGAGGAAATATTACTTGACGGGAAATGTAGTAGGGATCTGATTTGTATTATTTACAGGAGCTGTACTTTGAAAATCAGCAGAAGTGTTTGACTATGTCTTAGTAATGCCAGTGAAAGCAGATATCAATGATAGAGCAGAACTGACTACAGCAGCAATGTAGACTAAGAATCTAACAGTTTTCTATTACTTGTGTCCTCATCTCTTCATACCTATGTTCATACAGACCCTTGACACTTGACTGAAGAGAAATCGACCATGAATTATGTGAAAGCATTCTCTTTAATGAATCATTGATCAGTGAAAGTACCACCTAGAGCAACTATAATACACCCATGGTTTACTGCCCTCCTATATTTTTGTGGTTATTATTATCATTATTTATTTATTTATTTAGTTTACATTTGTTGACCGGGAAAATCCAACTGGATGCTTGTCCATTTTCACTGGAGGCCTGGGGAGAAAAGCCCCACAGTAGAATTCAGCTAATCATTACAAGCAATACAGAGGGGTTCACATTCATAGAGAGTAGCAGACTTAACATAGCTAAGTAACATATTATTCATGCTTAGTTCAAGTTAACAAACAGGTATTATTTATGCTTAGTTCAGGTTTACATATCAGGTATGAAGGTTGACATAGGTCAGTTTAAGGTGAAGTAAGATTCAAGTTTAACAGTTTCAGATAGGATGCACTCAAGTATTCAGTTTAAGATTTAGTTATTCCATACTAGTGAGGTAGAGTAGAATAGAACAGTGAGTGAGTTGGTAGGTAGGTAGAGGGGAAGACATTGTAAATGGATATTAGGTAATGGGAATAAGTAGTAGGGGAGCAACAGGGAAGGTTGAAAGGATGTTGGGATATGTATGCGAGGCAGGAAAAAGAGGTGTTAGTTTGAGTAGTTGATGTAGGGGTATAGAGTGTAAGGTGGGGGGGGGTTAGCCAGGTGGTGAGCATGTGCAGATCCATGAGTGCTTGAGGTGTTCCTTCAAGAGCTATTTAAATGTGTCCTTTGAGAGTGCTGAGGTAATAAACGTTGGTAGGGAGTTCCAGATTTTGCCAATATAGTTGGGGAAGAGGGAGTCACCTGCTGTGTTGTTGGTTTTTGTAATCTTAATTAGTCTTTTGTTGCTAGAGCGAAGATGTCTGGTATTAGCTTGGGTTACTAGCAGATTAGCCAGTGATGGGGTTTTGTCTGGGAATAATAGGAGGTTGTGGGCAAAGGACAGTTGATAATTCAGGAGATTAGGGAATTCAAGCCAGTCAACTTGCTTTAGGGAAAGGCAGTGGTGGGCACGATAGGGGGCACCTGTCGTAAATTTTTAAATTTGATTATAGCAAGTGTTGACCTTGCCAGTTTCAGATTTGGGTAGGTTGGTGAGTATGGGTGAGGTATAGAATAGTGTTGAGAGAAGGTGAGTCTGAGCAATTGTTATCCTAGCAGTATGTGTTAGGAAGGGTTTATTTTTATATAGACTGTTCAGTTTTTTGTGAATATTTTTAATGGTTTGGTTAATATGATGATCAAATTTGAGGTTATTATTGATGGTAAGTCCTAGCAATTTGGTGTGAGCGTCAGGGGAGATGATGGTCCCATCTCTGGAGACTATGTTAAATGGAATGCGTCTGGTGGTAATTTTGGTGGGTGGGAACAGTAATAGTTTGTTTTTTGGGGGGGTTTAGAATTAGGTGTTTGCTAAGAAACCAGTTTTCTGTGGTATGGAAGACTTGTTGTGTTATAGAGAGAAGTGTCTGAGGGTCATTGGCTGAACATACAAGTGTAGAGTCATCAGCATATTGTATAACTGTTGTATTTTGACAAATAGTGTGAAGATTGTTTGTGAATATGGAGAATAGGAGGGTACCTAAAATGGATCCTTGTGGGACCCCTGTGGTGATGGGTAGCAGTGAGGATAAGTTATTGTCTGAAACCATGCTAGGGTTTGGTTACTTAGGCTGAAGTCAGCAGAGGCATGTAATAGTTTGGCATGATTGACCATATCAAATGCCTTGGATAGGTCCAGAAATATGGCAGAAGTTAATTTGTCTATGTGTTTGTTTTGATTGATGACGTTTGTGAAGGAATGTAGGTCAGTGGTAGTGCTATGTGCTGGCCTAAATCCATGCTGTGGAGGAGAAAGCAGTTGGTTGTTAAGCAGGTATGGCATGAGTTGATGGTGGATGCCTTTCTCAAGTGTTTTGGCCAGAGAAGACAGAAAGGCTATGTGGCAGTAGTTGGTGAGATCGGTGGAGGTTCCACCTTTATGGAGGGGGAAAATATAGGAGGTTTTCCAGATGGGTGGGATTGAGGTTTCTGAGACAGATCTATTTTGTAGGATAGATATGGGGAAGGCAAGTTCATTAGCAGCCAACTGAGGGAATTCAGCAGGTATTTTATCAGCTGCTAGTAAGGTAGGTTTGAGTTTAAGCAGTAATTTTTTGACATAGTTGGTTGGAATGGGTTGAAACTGGAAGGACGTTTTAGGTCTATCTGCAGGCTGCAGGTGATTAGTAGTAGTAGTTGTTGCCTGTTTTTGAACAAGGTTAGCAATAGTCTCTATGAAATATTTGTTAAATGCGTCTGATATATTTGTGATTTCATTAGCGGAAGTAGGGGATGGGGTGGAGTATATTGTTTATACCTGCCCAGAATTTCTTGGGGTTGTTTTGGTGCTTGTTTTGTAGATCAAGGAAATAATTATTTTTATCTAGGAGAATTGGCCTTTTTGTTTCATTTCTGAGCTGTTGGAATTGTATCTTAGCTGCTGGGGTTTTAGTGGCTCTCAAGGTGTGCCCGGCTTTTTTCCTTTCTGAAATTTTCTTTTTAGTCTCTTTGGTGAGCCAGGGGGCTGTTTTAGTTCTGAGTTTAATGATACAGGGTGGGGAATGAGCATTTAGGATACTTAAGAAGGTGTTGTTGAAATAGTTTAAGGCTTATTATAGGGGTAAGGTCTTGTATGCACCAGTTATGGTGTTTTAGTTTGAGTTTGAATTTGTTGGGGTCAAAGTTTTTGTGTTGTGGGTTGTTATTGATCTGGAGTTAGGGGTGGACTGGGTTTTGAATTTTAATAGAAAAGTGGGTTGATAGTCACTGAGGGTGTCTGGAAGGACACATGTCTGGTATGGGTTTTTGTCCTCTTAATTAATATCCAGTCTAGGAGGCTTTCTTTAATTTTAGGAGTTCCTAGTCTAGTGCTACTTTGGATAACTTGTGAAAAGTTATAGAGGTTAATATGGTTGGTTGGGTTTAAGGTTGAGCAGGTATTCCAATCTATGTTGAAATCACTGAGTATAATGGTTTCCTGAGGGAGGTTTTGGTTTGACCATTGTAGGAAGGCTACCATGGTCGGGATGTTACTGCCTGGTGGTATATAGCATGTGATAATGTTGACTGACATTTTGTTGCTAAGTTTGAGTTTAGCTAGGAGGATTTCAGAGTTGTTGAAAGTGGGAGTATCTGGATTAATTGTGGTAATATTTAAGGTATTCTTATAGAGTAGGGCTACACCCCCTCCTGTTTAGTTAATCTATCTGGGCGGAGTACATTGTAACCTGTAGGTAGAAGTTCTTTGTCTGCAGTAATGGGCTTTAGCCAGGTTTCTATCAGGCATAATATATCAGGATCGCAGGTGGAGATTAGTGCATGTAGTAAGTGTACATTATTGTTAACACTTTGAATATTTAAGCACAGAACTAGTAGGCTAGTTTTTGGTCTATTGGTTAGTAGCTGGTTTAATGGGAGAGTGGTATCTGCTGGGATGGTTTGTGGAGGGTTAGGACCTGGATTTGGGTGAATATCACCTGCAATTATTAATTGGTAGTGAATGTGGTGGAGGAGTTTATTAAATTTAATTAAGATGGAAATGTGCTTGCTAGTAGTAGGGGATTTGGGGGTAACTGAGAGTATCCTAAATGGGTTTGGTGTTATAGTGATATTATGGAAGAGGTTTGGTGATATAAGTTGGTTGTAATGATTAGTGCTGGAGTTATAGGTGGAGGTTTGTTTTGTAGAGTTAGTGAAAGCTGTGTGTAGTGTGATGTGATAAGAGGTGAGGTAGAGGTTTAGTGTTAGGATTGCTAGGATAGAGAGTTTGCATGAGAGTGAGGTGACTAGGTTTTGACAGTGGGTGTGTGTCATTGTAGGTGAGAGTATGTTAATTGGTAAATGTAGTGGGGGTGGGATAGGAAGAATAAGGTCAGTGATTGGTTGTGATGCAATGTCAGGTCTGTAATTGGTTGGATGTGGGGAAGGTTAGGTTTAAATCTAGAGGTAGTGGGGGTGGATGTGAAATGGTGGTAGGGTAGGGGAGCAGACTGAGCCCAAGCTTAACTTGATTATAGTGAGTCTCCTCCCACACAGTGGGGAACACAGAGATGTCCTCTACTAAGGCAGCTATTGGTGCATGTAGGATTCGTTGATGAAGATCTGGTGAATTTTGAGTTGATTATTCAATGAAGTGCAGTGGCTGTATGTATATGCAGTGATGCAAAAGTGAGGCCAGTAAATATGGACTTAGGGCTTTATATAAACAGTTTGGGCCAGCACCAACCTTTTTTTTTTTTTTTGACTATGCTTGATCATCTACCAAACCATATGATGGCCAAAGTGGGAGAGCAGATCTGGAGACTTTAAGCCCAATACTTTGATGTGTTACCATGCTATGGAAAACAGTACAAGCAAGAGTGCTTGTGATTTATGCATACATGTGGACTGACCTATTTAAGCCACTAGAAAGAAAGAAACATGCAGCTATGACAATTGGATAGCTTAAGCAGAGTTTTCTGACTCTCTTTTTCTTCTTTAGTGGAAATGCTGATAGTTACTGAGTAAACAAAAAACAGAAGCTTAATAAATGGATTTTGACAAAATATAGACAGTTAGCCATGCAAATAAATTTACTAAGTTATGTGCAGAAACTGAAAAATGATTGTTCTTCATCATAAATAATGGTTTATGCATTACTGCTGATCTTTGATGATGGGTAGACAATACTGCATTATGGGAATTAGGACAACTTCACAAAAAGCTCATCTGGCTTCAGGTGCTGAAGGGTTGTACATTCTGAAGCAATAATGCAACCAATGTTTGATCCTCCCATAAGATTCAGCATATGAGTTATAAAGCAAATGGAGTTATTTAAGAAGCCTTCAGTGTATTTACTGATATGAGCAGTTTCAGAAGAAATGCACAGGATTTGTGAGCACTCCAACCTGATGGTTCTCTTTATAGCCTAGCAAGGTCAGTGAACAGCATGACCTTGGTTTTCATAAAGTTAATTAGGAGTTTACTAGCTGAGTGCATCATATATAATCTGGGTAGAGAGTGGTGAATAGAATCATAAGTAGCCACTGAGAAGCAAGAACAGCTTTTTATTGACAAGTCATCTACATACATTAGAATACCAAGGTCATGGAGATTAGAGTACAACAATTCAAACTCAACAGAGTGAAAAGACTGAAGGTCTTTGAATAGTGGTCAAATGCCACTTTATAGGAATAATTTGCATTCTGTTAGGAAATAACTTTGGCTCTATAATATAATACTGTATCTTGAGTTACAGCATTTAATAAATAATAGTAATCACTGAGTCATTTGGGGATATTATTACTGTATAGGAGATCAAGATGTGAACAGAACCCATTTTGACCACAGTTGTAGGACAATGTTCAGTGCTTTTTTTTTTAATTAGGCATTTTAATTTTTATTTTCATTCTCATGGAATTGTATGATCCTTTTTGTTTTAGTAAGTAAAAGTAATTCATTTTCTAGCATTTGTGAGTAGTACCTCTCCTCCACACTATCCCAATCACAACAAAGCTGTCCTTTGTAAAAGCAAGCAAACCATTACTATTTTAACAGCTACAAGATTTGCTAAACTTCAAATGGAGTCACTGAGACTAGTTTAGGACTGTAAAGAAGAATCACTTCTTCAGTTGTTGGTACCACATATATGACTTTTATGACAACAATTGCTATGCAGCTGTCTTCCCACCCATGTAAGTCAAGCTGATGCCAGTTCAAACATCTCTATTGACATGAACTCTGCAGCCACCCTTAGTAATGTCAGATCTCAGTAGGTGGGTTTCTACCAAATTATCAAAACAACGAAGGAAATAAGTCAGAGTTAAATGCAGAAGGCAAGGAGTCATCTACCATGTTTTTCTTGGTCTGAAATACTGATGCATTTAAATGTTATTTTCTTAAGTTGTATTTCATTCTTGTAATGTTTGAGCCACACATAAACAATGAAGCAAGGTACACCAGATTGACTGTACCCTTGTATACTTTCTCTAAGGGTCTGTTAGTGCAGAAGTAGTGGATTTTATGGCTATATAGGTAACATTACAAAGAAGGTTTTCCTATAAATGGAATGAGTAAGATGGCAGAGATAAACCAAAAAAGTAATTGAGTCACAGGGGTAAATAGGCAGAATCAGCAGGCAGACAGCAATAGTTCTAGGGGTCCATAGACAATGGTAAACTAACAGAGGAAGTGAGGCTTAGGCTATATATACAAAAGTAAACTAAAAGAGCACGGTAGGCTTGGGGTATGTATGCAGAGGTGAGCCAACAGAAGAAGGGAGGTTCATTGGTATATAGACAGAGTTAACCCATCAAAAATGAGAGGTCAGGTGTAAATTGCCATAAGTCAGAGGATGAGAGGTGCAAGGGTATTAAGGCAGAGCTTCAATGCAATAGGAGGTGATGCTCAGGGATAGTTTGGTAAAGGTAAGCAAAGAGAGTAAGGGGTTCTGTGGTACATAGGCACCCCTTATGTTCCTACTCTTGTAGCTTTAAATTGCATGACACAGTGTAGTTCCTTATTAGCAATGACAACCCTTTATTATTACCAGATGATTCCATATGTGAGACAAGCAGTCATATTTAAACTGGAAGTAAATTTTTCCATGTCCATCATCTTGCTGGCTGCCAGTGTTTGCTTCACACACTCACCTCAGCAAGAAGCAGTCATGCATCCACATCACTTAACTAACAACAAGCCTACTTATGCCGAGGTACTCTGTAAATCTCTCCCAAAGCTTCACCCCACCTAAAAAAATGTAACACTGCAGCCTGACCTCATTGGTGAGGCCACGCTTGCATCACCGGATTCAGTAATATCTCCACCACAAACATGGGTGACCAAGACAGTACATATCATCCCCCCACTAAACCTGCATGATCATCCTAATGCTCATGATTATGATGTCCTTTTCATAGATGATACAATAGTTACACCTGTGGCTAGAGCCTTACCATGTTAACCAAAGACAGAGGAGCAGTTATCTGTGTCTTAGGTGCCAGAATTCCTTATTTAAGGTACTTAGATACCTTAAGCTCAAATATGTAAATAACCAGATCACTGAATGTGTGGGAGGGAATGACTTCAATGTTTTAGCTAGAAAGATTTGAAGAGGGATATGGTCCAGCTCTCTTTATATGTATCTGAGCTACAAATACAGCTAGTCTTGCTACTGCGCATCTAACAATGCCGCAACACAAGCATAAAATATTTAAATTCAATAACTGGCCCAGTAATTTGTGCCGTACAAGAGGTGCCAGTGTGTGTCAGCATTGTGTGAGATGGTGGACTGTCTTTGCTGCTTCATTAAGGATTGCCTGCACACGTCACTCCCAAGGGACTCTTCATATCAGCCAAGACAATCTCTACCCTCCCCCAACAGTGCTTTTCATGATGGTCAGTAACTTATGCCTCTCTCCAACCTAAAATAAGACTAATATTAGTCGACACTGTTCAATGCTAGAAGGCTGAACCAAATACACTAGAAGCCTTCATGACCCATGAAAATATCCACATTTGTGCTGTTACTGAAACATGGCTCTAGTTCAGTGACACCAGTCCGTTTCTTTCTCTATCTCTTTCTCAGTTCAGTATTTAGGACTCACTTAGGCCCTGTGCTGAGGGTAGCTATGTCCCACAAGGGAGAATATCCATGCTTGCAAACAAAATCATCACTTCACATTTACTTGCAAAAGATGATAACATTGAACTCCTGAATAGATTAGCTTAGTATTGGTAAGCAAATATAACTATTATATCATTGCCAACTACAGAAGCTCACCCATAGTGCCTTTAATAAACTGCAGTCCTTAAATACTGAATCTAAAAAAACTTCTTATTGGGGAACTTTTATTACTTGATCATAAACTCGTAAACATATATTACAAGCAATACGTATGCATAATGTTTCTTGGACATCATTAACACAAACTTAGGTACTACCTCCCCGACACACCTCTCAAGTATCCAAATTTTTGGCTCATATTTTAGGTTTGTTCCTCATAAAAATTGTAGTTTTTTGGTAAATCAATAGGATGATCTGAGGGTTGAACTCACTAAATAATGACATACATTTGAATTTTAGACTTCAAATCCTTCAGAAAATGGATGTTAAAACAAACACTATTACTCTAACAACTTTCTAAGTTTGTAAGAGTTATATTTAAAATCTGTCCCTATTTTTGTGCCTTTGTCCCCCTATTTTGTCTGGCTTGGTCCAGATTTCTTGCACTAACAGGTTGAGAGATATGATCCTGACTCAATTTGATTGCTCCAGTGGCTTCATACATACCATTACCGTATAACCTGTAAAATAGGGCTCGCATGCTATTGTATTTAACAGAAGATCACAGCTCTAGTCTTCAGGGATTTTCAAAGTAATCTCCTGTAACTAGCTGATGATCAACACTACAAGACAACTCCATGATTAAATGGTACCTGCAGCTTATACCACTAATTTCTACTCCCCTCTACATTTCTGAGTAGTAGTAATCTGTCCCCATGTGCCACAAATACAATGCTAAGTTTTAAAAATAAGCTGCTGTGATAGTCCCCATACTATTTATAAACTATACATAATAGAAGAAAAAAACTGTTGGCCCTAAAAAATAAACTTAGTCCTCCCCCAAGCTCTAAAAGGGACCTCAGTAGTGCAAATAAGAAGCCAAGAAGGATCAAACCCTACAAGTCAAAATATAAACTAAAGGTCGCTTACAACATCCACTGACAATCACAAAGCATAATTTAACTGCAATCTCAGGAACAATATTTAGCACTGTACTGTGCTTATATCCAACAACACCTTCAACTCATATCCAGGGGAAATCACAACTGTACTAGCAAACAAGTTTAGCTTAAACTTTACCACCTCTCACCCAACAGATTTCCTCAATACCATGCCATCATCATCTTCTATGATTACCTACAGCCAGGTGTGTAGGTTGCCACAAGGAGAGACACCTGTAAAGCCTTTTGAATCTTAATTAATGCAGTCCCATTATTACATCCACCTTTATTGCAGAATATCACTGGTAATCTAAGAAAGCTTTCCCTAAGAGTCTAGGCAGGATTTTAGATTGCTTCTTTGTTAGTATCAATTACTACCACCATCAACTTTTCACAAACCTATTCATCCTTAGACTAAAGCTAAACAAAAAGAAAGGCATTACTGTTTTCTTTGGAAAGAGTGGACCCTGCACCTGTGTCATAAATGGCACCAGCTAGATACCATAATTACAGATATGGGCACATACATACTCAATGAACTCTCCTTTAACATTAACGTTCATACCTTTATCAGCAATTTATTCTACCTAGCCCAGCTAAATCACTGGAAGCAGTTCCTTCAAGTCAAAAGAAGTCATTGTCATTGTGTACTCTCCTTCTACAGACTCATGCCTGAATATTATTCTCCCATGTGCATGTACCTATTCAGAAATAACAGTCAAACACATAAATCGTAATGTTTTCTTACAAAGATTGACTAAAAGCCCTATCTCTGTGTGCTGCTTCTTACAGATTTCTGCTTGGTGATCTCTGTCTGGCGTACAAGACCGCAAACAACCCTGTCCTGCCTGATGTCTTACACGTTCATCTTACAAGTAACACCTCAAATGTACATTTTATGAACTTGATTTTATATTACAGTATAAACAGAACTTGGTTGGACTGGTAATGGTCCCAGAAAATCCTGAGCTGTGGAATAAGTTTCCTCTTTTGGTCAAAACAGCAGCTCTATAAATCTTTTCAAAAAAATATCTACAATCAAATTGGGATGCATGAATTCACATCTGGGCTGGCCTCTTGTCCCTTACAGATAATGAGAACATGTGAAAGGATTTGCAATGGCTAAGTTGTCAGTGGTACTTTGGTCCAGTAGCCTAATATCTACCTATAAAACTATTAACCCTTACAGTGTACACCCCTCTAGGTGGTAACAAAAGCAGAAGGCTGATAAGTCACATTGCTAAACCTCTGAGAAAGAGAAACTAGGAAATGACTGCCATTTTCAAATGATTCCTTCGCTTTGATATATTAGTTCATTTTGTTCAAATGGCAAATACAAGCTCTCACCGAGATGAATAGAAGCCGTCTCCACAGCACAGATGTGTGGATAATTTCTTTTGTAGAAACAAACTAAGATAAGATAATTTTTTTTTGTTTTTGGGGGAAACTAGAGCTTTTTACAAGAAATCTACAGTATGTGTAGTATGTAGAAAGTCCAAGAAGACAGCAGTGAAATGACAGGTTCAAACCCTGGTATGGCACTATGAGATAGTCACACTAATCCCCTGTTGGTATAGGAAGGTTACTGCTTCAAAGTGGTACTTCTGGCCAGGTTATGCAGTCAGCCATCTCTGGTGTCAATGACAATAGTGTGTAGTGGAAGGATTATGGGAAATATATGTTTCTCAGTAGAATTTTTTTTAGGTCTTGGAATCTTTATTTTACAGGTAATTTTGTAGATCATTAAAATGAGCAGGATAATAGGATGATACACAATTATTAATTTGCTATTAGTATTCCAAAAAGTTTACTGATGTGCAGTTGTATGATTAGCTGTATATTATTGCATTCATTCATCAATTTTCATTATCTAATTTGTGCTCAGAACAACCTTGAACTTATTTCAGGAGCACATACTGGACAAAACCCTGAGCGGCCGCAGTGGTGCAGTGGTTAGCATTGCTGCCTCACAGCAAGAGGTTCTCCGGTTTGATCCTCGGCTGGGGTGCCTTCTGTGCGGAGTCTGCATGTCCTCCCTGTGGTCACGTTGGTTTCCTCTGGGTGCTCCGGTTTCCTCCCACATCCCAAAGACGGGATGGTGGAGTAGGTGGATTGGACACTCTAAATTGACCCTAGGCATGAGTGTGTATATGTGTGTGCCTTCTGTGGAAGGTTGGGCGCCTGGCTGGCAACTCAACACTGTAAAACTTCACTGCCAATCATAAGCGGACAGGTGATCCACTGTGGCGACCCCTAACTGGGAAAAAGCTGGAAGAAGAATACTGGACAAAACCCCAGTCTATTGCAGGATATGCACTTCTCCATGTTATACATGTGCCTTGGGAAGTTTTGCAGCATCAGTACTTCTCCTAGCTAAAGGGAAGACACTCACTCACACACTTGCAGATAGGAAGTACAAGCAACCACCATAAAGAATGCAGACTATTCCGTACTGAAGCAATGAGGAAGTATGTAGTTTTTACTAGATGCAACATCTTAACTAGTGATGACATTTGGAAAGCTTTCAAACAACATATTTTAGCATATTAGTCCCAAGGATACCCAAAAGTAGCAATGTTTTTTTTAATCCAGAAAAACCCTTTACCAATGTAAAAATAAAGATATGGAAAATAGATGAGCTAATGAAATACCAAAAGTAATATGTTATGCCAGCTACCTCTTCATAAACACACAATGCATTCCACTATCAAGTGACACAGTCAATGTGATGTGAAAAACAAAATGAAATTTAACAGAAAAATAACCAGTTGTTTTTTAGAAAGGAACTTCCATCTTCAGATTCACAACACACAGCACCCTAGCTTGCATAATGCATGCACTTAAAGGGACTTTTGTTCATTTTGTACTAGAAGTCAATATTATCAATATAAAACATTGTGTTAGGGCTTTCACAGTGCTCCATGATATTTTTTATCAGCATTCTGAATTGAAAATTGAGCTTACTTAGGGGTATTCTGTGCAATAAATCTCGCTTGTATAGTAGCAGTAAAAAACTATTCTGCATATAAATGCAATTATTTCATGTTTGATGAGTCTTTAGTAGAAATATATAATTTATTTGAATAATAGGAAGATGATAAGCACTGGCTTAAACTTAATGTGACTCAAGTGAAGTGTTCAGCAATGACAATAACTCATTGAATACATGCTAAATCATTGTAGGATACAAGAATTAAACAGAAATAATTACATTTTCAATAAAACAATATAAAAAATCTCACTTTTCAAGAATGGCATATATCATATGGAACAGCAAAAACAAGCACTTCAATTTGCATTGTTTCATCATTTTACCTTTATAGTTCTCATTTGTAGCCTGTATAGTATTAAGTATTAGGGGGCAGGGAAAATAGAAATGTAATTGACTGACAGATGTCACTTAACAGAACATTAAGTCTCTACAGGAGGAGTCAGCATTCAATTTTGCTGTCTTCCCATTCAGAGACAGCATTTTATAATTAACCCCTTGAGGGTATATATTATACAACAGATTGCAGTTTCCAGCAGGCTAATAACATTGCTGCTAAGCCATATGTCTTACACACCTGGGGGTGTGAAGCTATAATTAACAACACATAATATAGGAATGTGATATTCAAACTGAATGCATATCTAAGGTGTAGACAAACTCTGAAGACAAAGCCCGGCATGCAGCACATACCATGCTGTTTGTGTATATTAATATTCTTACTGTTTAGAAATGTTGCATGGCCCTTTTTTAAAGCTTATCTGGCACAAACACAAGTACAGACAGAATGGGCAATTAGAAACACATGGATGTTATTTAGCTAATTTATCAATGTTTTCAATTCACAGCTCTAGGGTTTGGAGTTCAGTACTGACATCTCATTCCTGTCATTGAGGTGTTTGCATTTTCTCCATATCTGCCAGGGCTTTCTCCAGGTACTACTATTTTATTGCACCTTTTAAAACATGAGAGGAGATTGGTTAAACTACCCATGCATACATTACATCAATGGATGCTGATGTGTTGTGTACATAGATGCTATGGAAATATATAGGTCAATAAAAGTTGTCTGTGCTGACCAAGATCTTTGTTACTTTCCAAATTGATGCAATGACATTGACTTGATCACACTATGTAGGATATTGCATATTCTGGATAGAAACATGGAAATTTTGTCTCCTCTTAAAAAGAAGCCTTTGATTCTACTGTTTGAATATCATTTTGGACATTTTCTTATTGTTTTATAGGTTCATAGGTTCATAGGTAGGTACTAGGCTATCTGCTCAAGGGCATTTATAAGCCTATCCAGAATGTGTCGGCTTTCACTGTCCCATTGATTAATTAATTAATCCTCTGTCAAGCAGAGCCAATGAAGTGATCCCAGGGGTGTATTTTCTGTTACCCATCCACTCGTCAAGGTTTCTCTTGAAGAGTGTTAGTGAGGAGCTCTGCTTGTTCCAAAGCATGGGGAGTCTCTGTGACAGGAATCTATCCCTCTAGCATATTCTATTTATTGTTGTGGCGAGGTTTATCTCACTAGAGTGCGTGGCTCTCAGTGACTTGGATTTCTTTAGGTGGAGCATCTCCATCAATTCTGAGTTGGATATGGCTTTGTAAGTCAGCAGAGATCACCTCTGTGTAAGCGATATGCCACTGAGTACAGCCAGAGTTTTTTCAGTCGGGCTGCATAGGACATATGTTTGAGGCCAGTAATCCTCTTGGTGAGGTACTTTTGTGGTCCCTCCAGCTGTTGGAAGTGTCCTGTGAGGTACATCCCAAATGGGGCATTGTAGTCTATGATTGGTCTGATGAGTGATGAGTAGAGGGGCACTATAACCTCTTTATTTCTAGATGCGAACCCTTTAGTAATTAGATGGGTCACATAGAAGGATTTCCTAACTACTTTGGCAATATGATTTTCAAAGGAGAGATTACTATCTACCTGGGTCCCCAGATCTCTTATTACCTCTTCTATATTAAGGGCGCTGCCACCTATGTGGTAATTTGTGGCTGTTTTGTTTTTCCCGAACGGGATGACTATGCATTTTTTGGCATTTAGCTTTAGGCCATGACTTTGACACCAGGTGAACGTCTCAGTAAGGCCCTTTTGGATGATGTCCATGTCAGCCGGAGAGTCAATTATGGCTCCCAGTTTGCAGTCATCGTCAAACTTGGTTAGCCATAGTCCTCCTGTGTTTGCCTGTACTTCTGAGAAGTACATGCTGAACAGTAGGGGTCCCAGGACCGAGCATTGTGGGACACCATTTGTGGTTTAGAGTTGGACCTGGAACCCGCTATTCTTACCTTGTGAGTTCTGTCTGTAAGCCAATTGGCAACTCATCTCTTGATGTAGGGGTTTATGTTCAGGCTGGTGAGTTTTTCTGTAATACCCGAGTGGGGAATGGTGTTGAAAGCCTTGGTGAGGTCAAGGTAGGCTGTGTGAACCATGTTTCCCTCATCTATGGCCTTGGTGACTGTCTCAAAGAAGTCAACCAGGTTTAGTAGGCATGATATGCCCTTAACAAAGCCAAACTGGGTCGGGTCAAGTGTTTGGAGGTTCCCAATGTCTTTGTTAATGAGTTCCATGATGATGCGCTCCATAGCCTAGCAGACCAGGCTAGTCAGGCTTATGGGGCGATAGTTACCAGGGTCAGTTGTGGCCCCTCCTTTAGGGAGTGGAATAACCATTACTGTGTGCCATTCTATGGGCATGTAGCCTGTGGAGAGGCTGAGGTTGAACAGCATGTTTAGGTGGGGGGGTTAGTCCATTCTGTTGTTCATGCAAGACACAGCCTGGGACAGCATCTGGCTCATTGACACTGTGTTTTTGACTTTTGAAAGGGCTATTTTCACCTGTGTATCTGTGATTTCTGGGACACAATATTTTTCCGGTATTGTTGGGGGCCCTTTTGGGGGTGAGAGGGAGGTGAAGTTTGCATTGAATCTATCTGCCAGGATGTTGGTAATATCAGTAGGTTCAGTATATTTTTTGCTATTTTCCACTAGTTCAGTGCATATCTGTGAGTTGCCACTTAGATTCTTAACATAGCTAAAGAAGGCTTTGTGGTTATCTTTTGAATCCTTGGCTATTTTTCTTTCGAAGTTAGCCTTGGATGATTTTAGGAGGGACCTTAGTTTCTTACTGATACTGATCAGGGATGTCTTTCCTTCTTGGGATTTTCTTTTTTTCTGAACTAGTTCCCTCCTTCTATTGTATAACCTGTTTATGGCAGGGGTCCACCAGACTGGTTTACTTCTCTTAGAGGAGTGAGTCTTGGTTTTGCTAGGGATGGATGGCATGATCCATGCATCCATATAGGTGCTCATAGAGTGCATTTGTAAAGGTTTCTGCATCTTGGGCAGCGTTATCCTTTAGCGTGGGGGCTTCAAAACTTACCACCTATGTCTTAAGTAAGATGAAGTTTGCTTTAGAAAAGTTTTTTAGTGTGGTTTCCTTAGTTGCGGGTGTGGACATCCAGAGTGATTAGTTTATGGTCTGATCTAACCAGTGATGGGTTGACCTCTGGAACACCTGTCACCCATGTTCGTGATGACCAGTTCCAATATGTTTTCACCTCTGGTAGAGGAGTTTACCAACTGATCCAGGACATTTGAGTTGATGAATTCCAGGAAGTGCTGGGACTGGGAGTTTGTACTCGAGTAGTTTTCCCAGTTAATGGTAGGGTAATTGAAATCACCCAGTATCAGGGTGTTCGGTAGGACCTTCATGTTTTCCAGTGTTTTCAGAAAGGTGTAGTGGTGGTCCTGGGTCATGGAGGGTGATCTGTAGCAGGCCACAATTTGCATTGCAGATTTGCCCGATGTTAGTTGCACATTGATGATCTCAGAGGTATCATGCTGCGCCACTAACCTGGAGGTGTAGGTATCTTTGTTGAATATGGATACACCCCCTCCCTTTTGTGTTTCACTTAGTGTTCTGTGGCCAAAACGTGTGGGAAGAGTTGTAGCCCGGTAGTGCTGAGGTGCTCTCTAGTGCCTTGAACCAAGTTTCAGTTACTGCACAGATGTCAATGTTCTCCATACTGAGGAGTGCTTCGAGTGCATGCATTTTGAGATTTAAACTCCTGGCATTGAGTAGCATAACCCTCAGTTTTTTGTTAATTGTGCTGTTTACGAAGGTAGGTTTGACTTTTTAGCCTTGCCTAAAAAAGACACTATGGGGGCAACAAGAGCTTTGGCCAGTATTCAAAAGCCTAGGGGTGACAGGTGCAAGCCGTCTCTTGCAAAGCAACGCGGCTTGTCGAGCATGTCATCCCAGGCTGACAGACACTGGGTCTCCTTTGAATGACACCAGAAGCTTATCCAATTGTTGACATTGATTATTTTTTCATTATACTGAGGTATCATTCTTGGTGAGGGCAGGATGCTACTCAGGGTCAGGGTCATACCAGCCTGGCTACATGATCAGAGAGCTCTACTATGTCTCTTTTCATGTAGTTCTGGGAGGTACATCTCAGGGCATTCACACCAACATGAACAGTGACAGAGTCATATTTGTACTTGTTCTAGAGTAACCTGAGTGCTTGTGCTATGTGGCGGATTCCGGCTTCCGACAGGCAGCTAACAGTAACCTTCTGCTTGTCCAGCCTAGTGAGTGGGACGTCAGTGTACCTGACTATAGAGTCACCTATTACTAGTGTGTTAGGTATGTTATTTCACCTTAAGGACTGTGATTGTGCGGCACACTTATTTTGTGTTTTATGTGTTGTCTTGTTTGTGAGGAGAGGTGCAGGTTGGTTGAGTGTCTGCTTTGGGGGTCTCTGATGCTTTGCAGGTTTGTATTTAGAGCCTCTGAGTACGATTTTGTGTATTTATGTATATTTTTTTGCCAGTGCTGTTTTTTTAATCAATAGTTACACTGTGTTTTAAAAGAGATGACCTAGTCTTGGACCATTACATTTACCCTTGCCACTGTTCCCAGGGTCATGTCTGAAAGTGGTCTGCACTCGAATAGGTAATGTAGTTAACATGTGATTATATTATAAACAAATAATGAAAGCGTTTATCATCCTAACTCTCTATCCCCACAAGCTGATACACATACAAAATCAAACCCACAAACAGATTTATGCTACAGTATTGCACACATATGACAACATGACATATTTGCAAACCTATGATGAAATACATGCTCAAGAATGCTCATCCACAGAAGAATCTGCAAATGAAACAGAATGCCAATACATAAATATTCTGCCAATACAATAACTTTCTTGGGTGGCGTAAGCCAGGGAACCTTGTTGGCTAGGCTTACGTAGGCCCTTGGGCTGATAGCCTAGTACCTACCTATGAACCTATGAACCTATGACTTACAACTCACGCATGACAGTTTCATGGATTTCCATAATTCTACATATTTCAGTCATGAAACATGAGCAAAATAATGCCTTGCACGTAAAATGTTCTGGCAGTGAAGCTTAACCGACAAAGAGATGAATTTGGGTATTAACATTCACTTGGTATCATGTATTTATAGAAATAACCCGACATCAAAAAAGAACACATATGGCAAAAGGGCTGGAGTCACCTCAGAAAATAAAAAGGAGACCAGTGGTACCTCTCAGAGCTCTGTACTCAGACCCCTTCTACTCAGTATCTACATTTTCAATCTTGAATCCTATATGCTAGCCATATAGGAAACTACATATTCTGATGATTGTAAGCTAGGATTTGCTGTTCAGTTTCCAATACCACTTCAATGCATTTTGGTATAGACCTTGGAGAAATCTGATACAAAAAATTGTCCTAAATAACTGCTTAAAAATGCAGTACTGTTTAATTTGGGAAAAATAAAAAAAAATTTTTCTAACTGACTCCTATATCATAAAGTGAGGATAATAAGTTTACAATGGGAAATACCCCTCCCACAAGAGATTCAAATTTGGATGTAAAGCATTCCAGTATTCAAGACAAAATATGGAAAACCACCCATATTATCAGTTGCATTTATTAGTTAATTCTTTCATTCATTCCATTACCTGTTCACTGGCAGAAAGCAGTCTATTTGCTCTGAGTAAAAATGAATGCAGCAATGTTTCTATTTTTATTATTCTCCAAAATTAAGGAAATTATCAGTTATTGTCAATAGGTCCCCTGAGCCAACTGCCCTGGTGGGGAATTACCTTGTATACCCATCAGTGTCACCATCTGGACCTGCGGAATATGCTTTCTTCTTCTTAAACAATGCATTTCCTCTATCACAGAACAGACAATACATGAAGTTAAGTACCTGGGTACATTTCTAATGGGTTTGTCATTTCAGTTTTATTCCCCATTAAAATGGATAGTTATAAATGGGTTATCTTTTTAAAACGTTTCAGTCACATAATTTCTATATGACATTACGAAAAATATACTGACAACATAACCATTTCATCTGGCAAGATCTCAGCTACAACTACGTTGATGACAGGTACAATATTTGATATTATCACTGATGCTTTTAAAATTCTGTCTTTGCAGTACTTCATTCTTATTTTTCCTAGCCTCTGTGTCTTTATCGTTTATGCCATACAACTGTTTTGTCCACTGCAAATTGCTGCATTTTTACTGCTGACTTTTATTTGTACACTTTTCTTAGTTCTTTACATCCTGGCCTCTCTACACCTTTATGACATTGTTTTAAAGTTTGTAACCTTCTCAGCTGCAATGCAATGAATGTATCTGTGCCTAGTATGTAGACATAGTTATCACAAACCTAATAAATAGGCTTGAAACATTTAAAAAAAACTGCTGCATAACTCTACCTTTTCCCATTTGTTTTGCAGGACTGAGAGGAATGTAAAATTGATAGAAGTGATTGCAGCGAGACTTGAAGCTCATCAGCTGGCCTGTTTAGACATCTGGTACTTGAGCGCAGTTTTCGTCTGCTGTGTAATTTTGTTTTATTGCTTTATAAAGGTTACCTTTCTGTACTATCATTTCTTCATTAGGTATTATGTACTGGTTATATTCTGCAATTCCTGCATTGTAATAACAGGCTGGATCTCCTGGGACAGGCCCTATAAATAAATAAAACAAGCACTGCTGCTCATTAGAAGCTCAGTTCTTGCTGGCCTGAGTAGCAGCAGTACATTTCTTTGACAGACTTCACTGATCATCTCTGCAAATTTATTTCAGAACAGTTGTATGTATATATAGAGTCAGTTGCATAAAAAGCAAAGTATACAGATGAGTGAGACAAAGGAATGCATAAATAGCTTATAGATACTATATGTTTAAATGTCTTTATGTATTTAAATACATCATGTACACATGCATTCATGTATATACATGCACACACACACACACACATATATATATTTATATATATATATATATATATATATATATATATATATATATATATATATACATACATATATATGTGTGTATGTATATCTATATATGTACATATATGTGTGTGTGTGTGTGTGTATGTATCTATATATGTATGTATGCATGCGTGTGTGCATACATACTCACACAATCATGTGTGTTAGTGTGTGTGTGCTTATACATGTACTCCTGCTCATGTGTGTCACTTGTACAGGAACAAATGGATGGCTGTGATGGATGTGTATAGAAGAATCTACATTATTTTTAGAGGTGTAACATATATGTTAATATAAAGTGTGTATATCAGCATGGGGTACAAAGCTACCCTTAGCTAACTACACAGATGCACACACACTCGGAAAGAGAGCCTAAGGAAGAGAGACAAGCATAATTATTAAACAGAAAACCACAAAGTCAGACATGTGCATAAAAACAGGTACTTGTTTATAGCTTATAGAACAGACCAAGGTTTTTAAAGTGAACCCATTTCTTTCCTTCATAAATTTCTGAAATGGGTCAGTTTTTCCCAAATTATCCTGCATCATGCATGTGCAAATAGACCCTCAATTTTGCTTGCATTGTGTACATAACAAAATCTCTTAGTAAGGAGAGCATTACCTTTCCATCTGTAATTTCTATCCTCATCGGGTGGTGTTACAGATATTGTACTGACACTACCCAGAACACAGTATGCCCCTTCACTGGGCACATTGGAATTCTGTTTAGATGTGCAAATTCAGCTAACAAGGCATGTGACCTTTCTGCCATGTTTTTTTGTTAAATAACCTAACTATTAAAAAGTCAGTGAAACCGCTGATTATAAATCCATGATCTGTTTACTTGGAATTTCATTCAAAATTGTAATCTAAGCATCTATAATTTTATTTTGTAATATGTAGATTCATAGCATAGACTGTCAGTCTTACAACCCACTGTGTTTAAGAAGATGCTATAACTCTCCCACTCATGCGATCTGTATTCATTGCATGTATCAAAATTATTTCTGATTACCTTTAATTAAAGACTTGTTATGTTTCGAGGAAATTAATGTCTTAATCTTCAAAGGTATTGCATAACATGCCTGTTTTTTCTATTACTTATAATTTTTAGCATTATATTACCCAGCTTGGGATTATGCCCTTTCTTTATATCACAACTATTTTTGTAGAGCAGATCAGACATTCCATTGTTATCAAGGGTCTATATTAAATCAGCAAACACTTAAAAAAGCGTATGCTGATTTATCGACCCCATGTAAGTGAAAGCTTACAATCCTGAACATTTAGAACAGAGATTTTTTTCCCAGGGAAAAAAAAAATCACTGTTCCAAAAAAAAAAAAAAAACTTTAAAACATTACATAAAGTGTGGGGCTTCACCCCCCACACCCCCCTACTTAAATATACCAACTCTGAGATTGTACTACAGTGACAAAAATGGCAAAATAACAAAGGCGGCCAAGCATTTCTTTCCGGGGAAAGAATAAACTTATATGTCGTTAAGGTATTTTGACGTTTCGTGCTTTCAAGTTTGATCAAGACGCATTGGAAAGAATGCGTCTTCGATCATATAATAGGGAACAGTTATCAAGGCAAAGTTCATCTGTAAGTATCTTGTAAGAATATCTTTGCCTAAATGTGAATCTTAAGATAAGCAGGCCCATTAAGTAATGTAGAAATGCATAACGTAATACCTAGTGCAATCAAGTACAGAATGTAGAAGTCACAACATTTCTGCAATCATACATTTTTCCAAGCAGAGTACTATGTTATGTTACATTTTGCTTGCATCTATGCATTTTATGAGTACTAAAATGATAATAAAGATGAGATGCCATTAAGGCAGTTGATAGTAAAGTGTGTGTGTGTGTGTATGTGTGTGTGTGTGTGTGTGTGTGTGTGTGTGTGTGTGTGTGTGTGTGTGTGTGTGTGTGTGTGTGTGTGCGTGTGTGTGTGTGTGTGTTTGTGCACGCATGCGTGTGTGTGTGTGGGTTTGTGTGCGTGCACGTGTGTGTGTGTGTGTGCGTGCGTGTGCGCACATGTGTGTTTGTGTGCATGTGTGCATGTGTGTGTGTGTGTGTGTGTGTGTGTGTGTGTGTGTGTGTGTGTGTTTGTGTGCATATGTTCAGTGTAAATGCAAGTAGAAATTATTACATTCACTACCGAAATTAGAGTCCATTTCAGATAAATTTATTTCTTTCTTATTTTAATTTTTTTTTGATTCTTTGGCAGTTAGTCATTTGTACCTTTACATATTATGAAGGTATGCTGTACAGAAGCCAACAGAAACCTAGAGGGGATTTATTTATTTATTTATTTAATTTATTTATTTCTAGTTTGATGACCGGGGATGTCCACTGGGCTCAGAGAGCCTATTTTCAGTGGAGGCCCGGGGAGAAAAGCTCCATGTTACAAAGTTTAGATACAGATACAATATAGAAAAGAAGAACAATTTACAATTATGTTTCATGCTAGAGAGCAGGTATAATTTCTTAGGTACATGTTACCTTTAGATACCGACACAATATTGTTAATGAACAATTTACAGTTACATTTCATGTTAGAGAGCAGGTGTAAATTCTTAGATACATGGTACAAATTTGATATTTACAATATGTACATATGTGTGGTAGCCTATAGATCATAGCTAGAGAGGCTAGTAATCATAGCTGGAGAGGGATTTAGAGGTGGAGAGAATTATAGGACTAGGTGGGGAGAATGCAGTTGCATTTTCTGTTAGAGTAAAGGTAGGAATGTAACTGAGATTTAAAGTTTTCAAAGTTTCCACAGGTCCTTATAGAGGAAGGAAGGAAGATAATTACATTTTTTTTGCTAAGGAAAAGGATAGCAGGAGTTCACCAGCGGGGCGAGTGGGTTTTCGGACACAGATTAGGTTTTGGTGAGTAGACCTGAGAGTTCTCTTAGGGGTGTAGGGGAGAAGGATGTTGCATAGAGCAGGGCACTTAGAGGATTGTAAGATTAGTCTGTGGCCTGTGGTAATCTGAAGATAGTCTAGATGGTTGGAGAGTTCAAGCCAGTGTAACAAATTAAGGGCAATACAGTGATGGGAGGAGTATTTAGCTTTAGTGACACATTTAGAAATCTTATTCTAACAGACTTCCAATTTTGAAGTGAGTGTGACAGATACGTTAGTTGATAGAGGAGCGCCATATATTAGTGAGGGTAGTTGATAGGTAGTGGCAAGTGTTTGTCTGGTGGAAGGAGAGAGAAATTGGATGTTCCTGTATAGCATACCAAGTTTTATATGGGTTTTCTTAATGTTTTGCTGGATGTGAGTGTCGAATTTTAGGTGTTCACCAGTAGTGACCCCAAGAAGTTTGGCAAAGGGAACAACCTGTATAGTGGAGTTAGTCTGGCTAATGATTTGGAATTAATTTTTATCAAGAGGGAAGCTTTTGAGGGAGAGAATAATAGTATTTTGTATTTATTGGCATTTAGTGAGAGGTGATTCTGAAGCATCCAATTTTCAGTGGTGGAGAAAGCAGTTTGGGTCAGTGTCTGAAGCTCTGGGAGGTTGGTAGCCCAGCAGATTAATGTAGAATCATCTGCATAATATACAATTTTGGTATTGGGTATGGCTTTGTGGAAATTGTTAATAAAGATGTTAAATAGCATTGGACTGAGTATGGATTCCTGGGCAACCCCAGTAAGGGTGGGAAGGCATGTTTAGTTATCTGTCCCCCATTTTACAGCTTGAGCTCTTTTGGAGAGGTAGCTAGAGAACCAGGATAAGGTATTATGTGAGAGATTAAGGTCGGAGAGATGGTTTAGGAGATGGGTGTGGGAGATGGTATTGAATGCCTTGGACAGATCTAGAAAAAAGTAAAAACTATTTTTCCAGAGTCCTGGGCAAGATTTATTGTCTCTAGGAAGAAGAGAAGTGCAGTGGTTGTGCTATGGCCTGGGCGGAAGCCGTGTTGGGTTGGAGTAATTAGTTGGTTATTGGCTAAGAATGGCATGAGCTGAATGTGAATGCATTTTTCTAGTAGTTTGGAATTGGAATATGTGATGCATATGAAGTGCCTGAATTGGTGGCAGGATGCACACTGTGGGACAGATGAAGAAATAACGACATAAGAGCATAAGCCAAAGTAGCTCCAATTGCAGAGAAGGTCAAAGGAAAGAGATTACGGTGGTTCAGACATGTAGAAAAGTAGAAGACAATCTAGTGAAGATCATTTGGGTCAAGCATAAAGAAAGCAAGCGGAAATAAGGGCATCCAGAAAAGACGTGGATGGATTGTGTGAGAGAAGACCTGTGACAGTCAGGCATGAATGTCAAAGAAGGTAGGAGAGTTGAAATGAATAGACAGAGATGGCAACAGTTGACATGGCAATCTGAACCCATGTAGAAAATGTGGACAAGGAGGTTGATGATAATGATGCTGTGCAGACTGACAGACATTCAGAGACAGTGAACACCACCATAGTTTGTAAGTGACAGAAAAACACGTTCTTCCATATTCCCTCATCAGTTGCTTATTTATAGTCCGTTATCAGAGTTAAATCCCTTGGGGTATGTCAGATATGAATAGCTACCACTGATATATTACTGAACACTGTTCATGGCCTTGGCATTCGTGCAGAATGACATTTCAACATTATAATACAACAACTGCTATAATGAAAATATTCAACATTTCTGAATATGACTTGTTTCACAACGTATGGCTAGGAGTACTGGACCTGCATAGTGAAATCAAGAAAAGGAAGAAACCAGACAACTATCAGCTGCAGAGAGTGAGTCATATTATTTAATCTATATAAAACTGACCTTCAAGTAAAGGGTTAGAATGCAATTTTTTTCATTTAAATTTACATAGGCGTGAAAAAAAAAGTTGGAGTAAAAGTAGTTCATTCTAATCACTTTCAATATTTTTATGTAAAACATCATATTTGTTTAATACAAAGTCTCCTCTATGCCTCAGTTCGCCATATTTTGAAGTTCTGTCCTGTTGGCTTTATGTGATTTGTCATAGTCACTTAAGCAGAAAATGCATATATCTCGAAATTTTTGTAATTCCGATGAAAAGGCATTCAAACTGGCCTCTCCCATAATGGAGGCATATGTTTTGGAGATAAAATTGTGAAAAAAATATTATTTTGATACTTTATATTTAATACTTTATATTTGCTACTTTGATATGCATTTGGGAGATAAACCATGAAGAGGCTCCAACTTTTCATTGAATATTTTATTAACATTTTAATGCTACGGTACTCCATTTACTCACTGTCGAACAAGCAGAGTAATGAAGCATACTAGCTCCCTTGGGGAGTATCCGATGATCAATAAAGCTACTTCTTTAAACTAAAGTGTCCTTATATGAATGCTTGCAGTTTCTCAGCATAGCACTTAAAACCTTGCAGGCTCACAGCACTGTTCTTTTTATAGGAGAATTCAATTTACAGATCAGCGATAATTGTTACCTCCTACCTGCCTCTTCTAACTGATGTTCTTTTGCTGCTGTCTGTTGCCACAGCAGCCCCAGAAAGCCATAACCCTGACCTGATGAAACACTTCAGCTGCATTTAGCTGCACTACTATAAATCATTCTTGAATTTAAGAAACCAGGTGAACTATGATAATTAAAAGTTATTTCTGAACAAACCAGCTGACAGTGCATATTCTATTTGCTGTGATATATTAGTAGAACATTATTGCTTTTCTCCAGCTTATTTATAAAAGAAGTTTACATGCATGCTTTTACTTTTCTCAGGTGATGTGAAAAATGAACTACCCAGGAAAGCAGGTGTTCCAAAATGCCTGACGTTCCTGAATCTCAGAAGATGCAAGCATGCATATGCATTTGGACAGGCATGCTCATAGTCAAACACACATACATGCATACAAATGCAAACCTAGCTGCATATGTATCAAGACATATGCATGCACACACACACACACACACACACACACACACACACACACACACACACACACACACACACACACACACACACACACACACACACACACACACACACACACACACACACACACACACACACACATGCACACACACACACACACACACACACACACACACACACACACACACACACACACACACACACACACACTGGGTAACATGAGGTATCTTACCTTATGAGGATTATGAGGACAAATTCTGACATTCAACATTCTTGTAAAGGAATGTTGAGCTGATAGTGACAGGATGTAAGATGGGAAGTACCAAACTGATAATTAAACCAAACATTAGAAGTAAATATGGACACTGAGGGTGAGTCTATTTGAACACATATCAATAGTGAACTGGACCATAAAAGCCCTCAAAACTATTAGTAAGTCATATGATCCTCTTTTGAAAAAAGAAAGTGATACAAGCAACTCTTTCTTTGAATTAACTCAAATATGAACTGCAAGCTGTACCATTTCATTGAATCCCCTAGATTCAGAGATAGTGGTTCTACTCCTAGGAACGAAAGAAAGAACTGTCTTTGTCTTATTTTCCCTTTTAATAACAGTAAGGCTAAGCTAGAAAGCAGACATATTTGCTGAGCTGCCTGTTTTATAAACTATTTTATGTTTATCTTCCCTGAGCAAACCTGTATCATATCTGTGTATTTGATATTCCATTTGTTTTGCTTAATCATAAGTAAAATATTTAAATATTTAACTAAAAAATCCTAAAGCCTGCTGGTTGCTTATGTTTTAAGGGTATTATAAAATGCCTTAAGCAAAGATACTGTTGGTAGCCACCCTGTGGAAGGAAAAACTTGTCCAACACTATCGTGATCTAAGATGGTATTAATAGCATATTTTAAGAATGTTCGCTTATTGAAAGTTTACAGTACCAGTACTGGCAGAAAGATAATGCAGAAAACTGAACAGGAGCAGTGAAACTGGAGAAATATTACGAGCCCCTTCTTGCAAAAATGTGTGTGCATGTATGTGTAAGATTGCAAATTAGTAAAATTCATGATCCAGATACTGGTGGTCAGGATAATATGGTGAGGTGACGACCCATATTTGACTGTGTCAGGACCTGTTCCTACAGCAGCTGTGGTAACTTGCATTTCAGTCTTAAGCAGAGACCCTGGAATGGGCTATAACTATAGCCAGAAAATTTAGACACTGACAAGAAATCATTTGCTATGAAATCAAGTTGCCCAATTTTATAAGATATTTTTTCTGTAAGAACAGTGTTATTGTTATTCTGTATGCTGTTGACATTAGGTAACTACACTATTTTATTTTATTTTTTTGCTTGCCAGGTTTGTCCATCTGGATTTAATAAAAATCTCCTCTATAGTTTTGGCCCAGGTAGGAAAGCTCTAATTTATTACAAACAGTTTTAAACAGGCATTCAGTAATATACATGAACACATATTAAATATTATACATTAACAATTAACAAATGACAAAAACCAGCAGCAGTGGGTTCAGGTACAAAAGCCGACTCACAGTTTATCCAAGAATTTATTCAATAAAATTCACGAAAGGTGTAGTCACATAAAAATCCAAAAGGTATAAACAGTATTCCAAGCGCTTTCTGATTTACCAGAGACGAAAGTGCTTGGAATACTGTTTATACCTTTTGGATTTTTATGTGACTACATGTTTCATGTGTTTTATTGAATAAATTCTTGGATAAACTGTGAGTCGGCTTTTGTTCCTCAACCCACTGCTGCTGTTTTTGTCATTTGGAGTTTGTGTGGCCTACTACTTTTTATACATTAACAATTACACATTTGCTAATTATATTACATTTTTATGAAAGTAGAGGCAACTATTACAGTATAAAAGTCACATATGCATTAGTAGATGTTGAACACTGAGCATTTTAAGAGGTGCATTACTGGGTTTGTCAGACAAGTAATAGATCATGTGATTAGTACTTAGGAATTCAAAGAAATAGAAGTGAGGAAAGGAACTTGGTAGGGCAGAAAATGATAATATTGTATTTAAGAGATTAAGTGAAATGTAAAGCAGATTCAAAGATTGTTATACATATGGATATCATAGGGCTTATATTAGAAGTACAGAGGTCTTACATGTAAAGCCATGGAAAGAATTATCATGGAGATGATCAATAGAGATATAGTAAACCTCCAGATACTGGAACCAACCCAGTTTGGTTTTGTCAAGGGCAGATCATGCCTACTCAACTTGATGGACTTCTTTGAGAAGGTCACCAAAGCAATGGATGAGGGCAAACTCGTTCACACTACCTACCTTGACCTGGCCAAGGCATTTGACACAGTACCCTACTCAGGGATTGTTGACAAACTCACCAGGTCAGGTACAAACCCATATGTCACCCAGTGGATAGCCAGCTGGCTCACAGATAGGACCCAGGAAGTTAGAATTGGGGAGTCCCACTCTACAAAGAGTCCAGCCACAAGTGGAGTCCCTCAGAGATCAGTCCTTGGACCGCTCCTTTTTGGCATTTACTTCTCAGAAGTCAATGCCAATGTCAGTGGTCTTTAGGTGACTAAATTTGTAGATGATTGCAAATTAGGAGCTGTAATTGAATCTCACACTGACACAAATGTTCTGCAGGAGGTGCTGACAGACAGACAACTGGTGTCAGAGCCATGGACTAAAACTAAATGCCAATAAATGCATAATAGTATCCTTTGGGAAGTCATTCATCCCTGGTAACTAACATATTGACAACACAACCCTTCGAGTTAACCCAGTAGTCAAGGACTTAGGGACACATATAGATAATAATCCAGACTTTGATCATCACGTGTCTACAGTGGTGAGGAAATCATTCTATATTGCACAACTTATAAACAAAGGTATGGCATCTATGTCCAAGGAAGTCATTGTTCCACTGTATTCAGCATTCATTAGACCTATCACTGAGGACAATTCCTCCTTTGGTATGTACCTAACCAGGCATATCTAACAACTGGAATGTCCATAGAGATTCCTAACTAAAAGAATAGAGGGTATAAGTAATATGTCCTATGCAGACTGCCTCAAGACCCTATCCCTGTATTCTGTCTCCTACAGGCTTTTGAGGAGAGATCTATGTCTGGCATACAGGGCATTGTCAGGCTCCATTCTGATGGATCTCCTGCATATCCACAAAACAAACAGTACCAGAATCACCCATTCTAAAGACTTATACCTTGCCTGTGATATAAATAGGACCTGCTAGAGAGATATGTATGTATCCCAGAGACTACCCCGTCTGTAGAACAGGCTCCCCATCCATGTGAAGCAGAGTTCCTCCCTAACTCAATTCAAGTGAAACTTGGACAACTGGATGGGAAACGGGAAATTCATCCCTGGTTTGGCACCTATGTCTCTGATGCAAACAGGTAAGCTGTAAATGGTTCATCTCCCAAGCCCATGCTTACACTTATCAAGGGTATCAGAACTTGTCAGAGATTTGGGATGCATAGCTAACCTTAAAAAAGGCCCTTGTGGTTGTTAGCCTAGTAAACACCTATGAACCTAAGAGGGTGAGCATTTCACAAAATAATGTATCCAGCAGAGAGATATTAGTAAAATTATTCATGTCTTGGTGACTTCTGGTTGTGGGGCATAGGATTCTGAATGAAGAGAAATGGATGGATGATATGGCAAGCTGAGGATAACAGTGGTGTTTATCATGTAGATGCAAATTAGCAGATCCATTGGTTTAATAAATAAAGTTTTAGTTGTTTTAAATAAGTTTGCATTCTGAGTGCATTTCAGTGGTAGTGGGATGTGGTTTCATAGTTTAGCTACATTATTTGAATATAGAGAGTCAGCTGCAGAATCAGATGATCTCGTTATAGTGACTAGTGATTTTTCTGTTGTGGGGAAGTGTTATATAAAGTTGTTAATGGCTGAGCAATTTTCAGTCTGTGTACTGTAGCTAACTGAAAAAGTGCGAGGTGAAGTGATAGTTCTAACCAGATTCATTCTCAGAGGGCTAGGCATTGTGGTGTTCTATTGCTATAGTTTACTGCAAATTAGGCTATTTTTTTATAACATTGCTCAGGGTTGGGCAGTTGCAAGATTTGAAGTTTAGTGACAATCGGACAGCATAGAGGAGAGATGGCAGTAAGAAAACAGCTGGTATACATCTTCTGACTATGTCAGTGAGGTAGGTTGATACTCTTTAGTTTAATTTCTACAAGTCATTTGGGTTCTTGTACCACAATGGGAATGGACTCCCATTCCTAAGAAAGTATGATTAAAGTTCATGCAATTAATATTATTTCAGTCCTTAATATTAGCCAAAGGTGCTCTTCAGTGCACCCACAATGTGCCTATAACTGACTCCTGCAATTCATACATGTTGCATGTATCAATAGCATATCTAAATACAATTGTAAATTCCTTTTTAAGAGAACCATTGCTCCTACTACTATTGGAACTTTCGGGGTATCCTTCTTCCACACTGCCCTTCCTTCTGCTGCATATTCTGGTATTTTATGACTTTGTGTTTCTCTGTATGCAAGACACTGTAATCATCAAGTGTAGCAATTTGAAAAATCAATGCTACTTTTGCCATTGTTTTATGGGCTAGTATATCTGCTTTTCTTGCATCCTGTTTTTGAACTGTTGGTAATAGGTGATCTCATGTGATATAAACTTTAACATTCTCTATAATGCTCTGTGGCTTGTGTTTCTAATGCTTCTCAGCTACGTCAGCATTGCAATGTTTGCACAATCCCCAATGCAAATCTTCTGTCACATTATTATGCTTTTCAGTGTACAGGCCCTCTGACATTAGTGCATCATACCCAGAAACAAGATGTGCGACTGTTTCCAATTCTGTTTTACAAAACCTGCATTTATCTGTTTCTCTGATATGTTCAATGGACTTTGTAAAACAATGTGCACTTCATCCACTATTCTGGGCCACCGATATTAACCTTTCATCTTTTGGTTTAAATTAATCTCTCCTTAACCATTCCTGCATTAGATACTGATTGACATGAAGTTGTTCCAGGAGTTTTCTGTACTTGCAACTATATTTATGCCTTTTCCACATTTTTTGTTTTCTCATCTGATACTTCCTACATTCTTTTTTTTTTTTGGCATGTTCAGTTGTCTGATTTTTATGTAATTCTGGTTTGACTTTCATTCTTACTTGATACCAACATGTTCTGCTAAACTAAACATGGAAGTCATCTTAGACTTGTTCTATTCATGCTTTAAAACTTTCACTATGTTTAGAAATGGTGACGTCAGCAGATATGTATGCAGTCCTATGATTGCAAATCTATACATGTAATCAATTTCCAGGAGGTCCTTCAGAATGAGGAAAATATAATCTTGGTATACACCAATTTTTATATATTGTTTGATAAACATGAAGCATTTTTCTTGTTTTCTTGTCCCAATGATCCGATACCTTTTGGGGCCAGTCAATAACCCCAAAACTGTAAGTTAGAACAGGAAGATCACATCGGATGCTTCTTGGATGGCAAAATATTCCTTACTGAGTTTTGTTTACATTTATGCATATTTTATTGTTGATCCTTCACCAGTTCCCAATTATTTATAAACTCCCTCCTGCCAAAGTTCCTTTATATCACATTCCTGTCCCAGACTGATTTTTTTGAGATGTTGTAGCTTTCCTGCTTTAATGCTTGCTGTTGCACATTTACCACAACCAAATGGCATTCTTATATGATCTGAAGAAGTTTTGACCCTTACAGCTGTGCTTTCAGTTCTTCATCTGATGAAATGTACAGTTTTAAATCCTCTACAAAAAGAAGAGAAGACTTTACCCTTTGTTGCTTTTTAGAAGCCAAATTATAATCATAATGTTATCTGTTAATTATAAAGCTTAATGGGTTAAGGGTAAGACAAAAGAGCAGTGGCGACATAGTCACTCTGGAATATTCCCTTTGAATTTTTATCCCTGGGATAACACTTTGCCCATTATCATGACTTAGCTGCAAAGTGGGTTACCACTGATTTATGGTCACTGTAAGTAATTGATCATTATTGGGTGTATCTTATACATCTGTAAGCACTCTTTAATCCATGAATGTGGGATGCTGTCAAATGCTTTTTTTCTAATCTATCCATGCCATTAGATTCTTCCCCTTTTTACAATTTTCCATTATTACATTAATAAAACAACAAATGATTATTTGTTCCACATAACTTTATTTTTTTTCTTTTGTCATGACTGAATTTTCTTCTAAATTACTATAAACTCTGTTAGTGTCAATTCCAATGTTTTGTTTATACATCTTCGGAAGGCAAATTATTGGTCTCTAGTTTTTAGGATATTTTGGAGGTTCACTGTTAAGGAAGAGGAGTATGTTTGGAGTATCTTTTTTCATGTTGTTAACCAGGGTGATGTCTGTTCGGAATGTGCATACTCAGGGTTAAGTCTTCATGTAACAATGTTAATAGTTTTAGCCAAAAGTTTAGGTACTGTATGTGAGCTGGGGGTGTTCCAGTTAGAAGCATCTGTTTAAGTTTCTCTGGCCATTACCTCACCCTTTTTCATTTCCTGTACATTTGAACTTCTTACTGTTTCTTTTATTTTTTCTATCCATTTAGTATCTTTGTCATGTTCCACAGGGTCTTCAAAGATATTCCTCCATAATGTGACTATTCCTTCTTTCTTTGGTGGTGTTTTTTTTTTTTGCTTTGTTTCCCAATTCCCTATAAAACTGTTTTGGGGTCATCAATGAATTTTTCATTTTGTACTTTTCTTTTATATTTATTTGCCTGTCTTATAAGTTTTCCTGTTTGTGCCAAAACCTTTAGTTTATTATTTGCAATATTGCATGATACAGCCTGATCTTTTCCAATACTGCACTTTGCTTTCATCACATCTATCTTATAAAGTATTTTTGTTGATCTGTTCCCCCTTCTATAGTCCTCTAATTGTGACACTTCTCTGATACTCCATTGATGGCATTTGATTTCTTCCCATTTTTTACTTTATTGCTCTGTTTTTTTTTTTGGTAAGACTTTGTTATTAATTTAGCTGCACAGTAATAATAGCCTGCTTACTTCTGTTATATCATATAGATTTCTTTTAATAAATCTTGACATTGTTAGTCTGTATAATGTACCTAGTTTTTAATGATTTTTTAACTGCATGTGATGATACATGGTGGCCAAATTTCGACTGGTCATTTGGGATGACACATACTAATTTTTCTGTGGATTACTTGTTATATCAAGGTGTCTTTGGCAGAGCAATAGTGAATTGTGTCATTTTGGTAGACATACAATTTAGGCTAAAGTGTAATTTAGCTTTATTATGGTTAAGAAGTAGTTGTGAATTATTTAGCAATGTTTCATTAGACAAAGATTGTTATGCAATGTCTTGGAGTTTGGTGAGGGATTTGTCATGAGTCATCGGCATATTGAACTAGGGTAAAATGTTTTGTAATAGCGTAGAAGTCATTAATGAATATGATGACCATCAGAACAAGATTGCTTTAAGTTTAGTAGAACACAGCAGTAAGTCATTTACACTTATCTTGGTATCATGATCTTACTGGAGTTGAAACTTTTGCATGTCATGGTATCCCATGGAAGACTGGTCCTAAGGAAAGGGCAATATTAAGAATAATTCAAAATATTGACTCATAATGATTCCTTTATATTATAAGAGAATTCTCAGACTCAGCTATTGAGACCAGTCTGGTGCTGGTGCTGGCTGACAAGAGCCTAGTAGCTGGGTGTACATCATAGCCTGGTCAGTCACAAAGTAAATAAGCTGTGTGGAGATCCTGTGAGACCTTACCTTCTGAAAGGTGAAAAGGTGAGTCTGAGTCAAGTCCTACACCAATCAAGTGGCAAGTAGGGTAAAGCTAAATTTAACATAAATAGGACACCAATACAGGAGATATGCTTTTTGAAAATGCAATGTCACCTCATTTCTGTGAATGGAAATTGTGATTGTGAAGGAGGTTGAAAGTTTAAGCTAGATATAGGTGGCCTTATATCTGCACGTAGCATTGGTTAGGGAAATTGACTTCTCAATGAAGTCTAATCACTTTTTTCTGGATATCCATATTAAGGGGTACCTCATTTTTTTTTTTTTTTTTTTTGTATTTTTAGGGATAGTCAACAACACTCTGGCTAGATGGTGTACAATTGAAGTTTCTAATTGTCAATGAGAAGGTCACATCAGTACAACTGAAAGTTTCAGAAAGTATATTTCTGTTGGTTGTGCATAGAAATATAATGGCTCTCCAGAGTATTTAGAATTCTCAGAGCCAGCAGACGCAGAGCTTAAGAAGGAGTTACATACAGATCTTGTAGTCTTTCTGAAAGACTTTCACTGTTTACATGTAGAATGAAGAAGGCAGGTATGACTGAGGGGCAGTGCTTGACCCAAAATTCTAACCTAATGTTTTACTACTAGTCGGTGCTATTCATGGGCTTTTCATAAAGAACACCATGGACAGACATAAGGCAGATCATAAATATATTGTCACTAGAACACCATGGGCCAGAGTTCAATGAATGACCTTGTAAATCACTCATTGGAACTCAGAACATTGTTCTGGATACATTAGTTAAGAAAGGTGCTACATGGTCAACAAATCACCACCTGTTGGTGAGTTGGGTCAAATGGCAAGGGTCGAACACTGGCAGACCGAGGAAATACAGACATATTTAAAGATATTCTGGGAATACCTAGAAGATGCTTCATTGCTGGATACATTCAAATCTCACCTCCAGAAAAAACTTCTTCCATATAATGGAGGAGAACAGTGTCATCTGAATAGGCCATGTAGTTGAGGCAGTATTAAATAGCAGTCTGTCACTTCCATGATTGTAATTCTTGGATGTGATGATATTCACAGATAGTGTGCAAACCATAACAGTAATAAATCAGGCCCTGCATACCACATTGGCAGAAGGTTTTCCTGATACGACTGACCTGTCATAGTAGGTCAGGAGGGCAGCAGCTGCATGAGCAGTAATACAAGTGAAAGCCTGGGAGTAGGCAGAGTTTGCTAAAGCCAAAGTAAATGATTAACATTCCTTTTCAGTGCTGTAAAAAAGTAGAAGATGTGAAATATGCTAGCAACATAGAAATGAGTATTCACTTTACAGAGGGATCACATTCATCAGATTCTCTGTGGCCGGGGCCTGGAAAGGAGACTTTATCCAACAACTGATTATTACATTCAGGAGGAGCAGAGCAGATGATGTCTTAGCAAAGAAACAGATGAGTAACATTATAGATTGAAGGGGTCATTGGAGTTCACTAGTAGGGTCTACAAATGCTTTTCTAACCTGGAAAACAGATATGGCTATGTAGAATGGTATGTCTTGTGGGAGGTGTTGCAACACAAAGGGCCACAATGTATGACCTTGACTTATACTCACATTAACCACAGCTGCACCCTTAACCCTAACTCCAACATCAACACAATGGTAATACTAACCTTAGCCCTAATCCCAGTTCTAATACCACTTGATTTCCAGTGTTGTTCACATGGCATTTTAATTTTGAATATTGTGGTACATTCATTATTTTATTACTTATTTATTGACATTTGATTACTGGGAAACTCCAGCTCTCTACAGGTGTCCTTTTTCAATGCAGGCCCAGGAAGGAAAGCTGAAAGATATCATATTTAATGTAATCAATATTTATAATAAATTGTATAATGCAGTTTCACTGAATACATAGCATAATAGTATAATAACATTTGTATTAATATTCACAAGCATTTAATTTACGAGTCTTGAACTGAGACTTTAAAGGCAGAAGAGTGATGAATAACATAAGGAGAAGTAATTTAAGAAGTACAATAGAATGAGGTATTAGAGGAGATAAGCAAGCTTGAGTGTTAACAGAGAAGTAATGATGAAATAGCAAATTGGTTGTGCTAATTAGAACTGGGTATAGTAGTTTAAGAAGTACAACATGAAGAACCTTCGCTCCTTTAACAAAATACAGATTCAAACTTCTCGATCAAATAATGTAGCTGGTGACTCCACATTTTCCAACTCAGTTGGCAAAATTTGGAATCAACTTCCACCAGACCTCACATCCCTGACTACAATTCCACAATTTAAAACCAAACTTAAACTCTTCTTAACCAACCACTGGCTATGCTCTTGCTATAACCCAGGGTAACCACTTTTCTGTCTCTTATTTTCCCTCAATCCTTTTCATCTGACCTTTCTCTCCTTTTCTTCCTAACCCTAGCATATTCCACTTTCCACCTCTTAAATGTTTCTGTTACTCCCCCTCTTTAAGAGACAAAAATTCTAAATGTTGCTACTTATGAAGAAGGTAGAAATACCATAACTTAGTAAAGCATCTAAACCTATTCACCTGCTATGCCTCTAATTGTACTCTAATACCTAGACAGCCTGTAAAAGGTTTAAAGCAAATGTTTTTATTTTTTTTATTGTATAATTTTGTATATTCTTAACCTGTTATGTAGTAGTTTTTCGCCTCGGGCCTCCACTGAAAATGGACATGTATCCAGTTGGACTAGCCCGGTTAACAAATGTAAAATAAATAAATAAATAAATAAAAGTACAAGAAAGTGCGGTGTTAGAAGGGATAAGCAGGTTAAGTGATTTAGTGCTTTAAAGGGAGGTATAAGAAGGTGATGAGGGGTGTTAGAGAGCTATGTCCCAGACGGGAAGCATGGGCAAAGGTAGGAGGTGGAAAGTAAGTCTTTTAGCAATGGTTTGAAAAGATGAAGGTAGGTGATAGACAATACTGATATAGGAATTTTATTCAAAGTTCTAGCTACACTACTGGAATAGAGACTGACCCCAGCAGCCCTTTGTGGTTTGTAGACTGTTTGCAGGTATTTATTATTTGACTGTAGGAGATGTTTTGGAGTGGGGGGTCTAATTGTTGGGCAGGTGGATGGGGTATGGATGATTTTATGGGTTAAGGTGAGCAGAATATAAGCTAGGTTATGAGGGAGCTGGAGCCAGTTAAGTGTTTTTAGTCCTAAACAGTGGAGGGTGCAGTAAGATTTGTTGCAAGAGAATCTGGCAGCTTTGTTATAGCACTGTTCATGTTTAAAACTAAGTGAGGCTTGTAGGTTGCTCATGACAGGGACTCCAGGTAGGAGAGAGGGTAAGAGATAAGTGGTAGCTAGAGTTACCTTGGCAAAGTCTGCAAGGAATTTCTTTACTCTATGTAGGGTGCCTAGTTTTTGATGGGATTTCTTGATGCTGCTGTGGATATGCAAACTGAATTTAAGATTGCTTTCAATTGTCACGCCAAGTAGTTTTGTTTGAGGGGTAACTTCAATAATGGTATTTATTAATTAAGGAAGAAATTTTTCTTTTTTCTTTTCATGGAAATGGGATTTTGGAAAAAGGAAGAAGGGAGGGAGAAAAAGTGGAGCGCCATTTAACAGACGGGTATCTATCAGTTAAGTAGTTCTTAAACCATAGTAGTGTGGGTTGTGATAGCCCTAGAAAAGACTACATCAAAATCTTTAGAAAGATCAAGGAATACAGAGAAAGAAAGTTTGCTTTTTTCTTTGGCTTTCTTATTAGTATCTGTGAAAGTTAATAAGGTTGTGGTACTGCTTTGGTGGGTCTAAAACCATACTGTGTGAGAGCTTTTACTGAAAAATACATTGAAGAAGTTGCTTGTGAATGCACTTTTCCAGAATTTTTGACAAAGAGAATAATATGGCAAAGGTTTGAAACTGGTTATATCATATGAGGTTTCTCCTTTAATGAAGGCGATGATGAGGAGTTTTTTCCATAGAGAAGGAACATATGATTTATTGATATATCCTAATTAGAAGAGCCCACAGGATAGACTATGGATCTTGAGGTATTCTGCTGGGAGATTATCTATTGAAGGAGAATAGAGTTTCAATTTATGAATTAGTGATTTGACATAGGGGATTGGCATAGGTTTTAGGGTGAAATATGGGGTACTTACCCTCTGAGGAGAGGAAATGTCAGAATTGCTGGAAGAAAAATCTTATGTAAGGGCTTTAATTCTTTCTATAAAATGTGTTGTTCATTTCAGAATATGTAGTTTCAGTGTATTTGCAGACTAAAAGTAATACATTTATGATACCAGAAAACGTACTGGGCCACATTGTCATCAGTACCAAATGTGCACAATCTGAACCTCTGCTTAAGCTCATCAACCTCAGGCTAGCCACAGGATTTGTGTCTGAGGCCTGGAAAGCAGTGATGGTGACTCCCTTCCACAAGGGTGGCCCCACTGCAGAGCCAGTTGGTTACAGGCCCATAAGCCTGACTTATTTATGCAGGCACAGGCACCTTAAATGGTCTAGATCCCAAGTGGTACGTTTCTTTGAAGAGCAGATCGTGTCTCCTGAGCCTAGTGAGCTTCTTTAGAAGGGCGCCAGAGGCTGTAGTTATTCAACTCGTGCTGCTTATCTAAATATGTCTGAGGATTTTCACACTACCCCCATACTGGCATTCTTAAAAAAAATAGGTGAATATAATGTAAATCCCTGTTTTCCGCAGGACTGCAAATTGGCTATCTGACAGATTTCAGGTTTGAGAAAGTCGCTAGTGCTCTCTCTTAAAATAAAAATGCAACTACCATCCATATCAGTACTAGGCGCTGCCCCATTCGGCATTTATTTTGTAGTCATCTCGTCTATTATAACAGAAATGTGGTTGCCCCAGGTTTGCTGATTACAGCATGCTGGACACTGTTAGCCACTCATCCACTGTTTCTAAGCAGCTTGTGCGATGGCGACGGTTAGAATATGCACATAACTGGTGTACTAAAAACAGTCTCAGGTTAAATGCAGAAATATACAGCATAGTAGCATGCAGAAAAACCTGTTCCCACCTCATATGTTTTAAATGCTAATCCTTTTCAGATGAAAAAGTTCATAAGAGAACTATTTAGGTGAGGAATTCTCTCTCATTTGATCATCTT